>NC_041386.1:342893675-342904947 GCF_002162155.2 Triticum dicoccoides
GCGGGCCCGCAACGGGCTCCGCGGGCCCGCAACGGGCTCTGCGGGCCCTCAACGGGCTCCGCGGGCCGCGGCGGCGGGGAGGAGCGGGAGGCCAGGTGGCGCTCCGCGAGTGGCTGAGGAGCGGCGGCGGGGCGACGTGGCAGCTCCGGATTGGTCCGGGTGAGGTGGAGGCCGTGGCCGGACATGTCCGGCGATGCGGGACGAAATGTCCGGCGGCGCGCGGAGGAGTTTTAGGGTTTCATCTGCGCGGATTTCGAAGGGGATCACATATATATATGTAGAGGGAGCTAGGAGAGTCCAAATGAGGTGCGGATTTCGGCCACACGATCGTGATCGAACGACCGAGATGATGGAGGAGGTTTTGTTGGGTTTTGGGACAAATTGGAGGGGTGTTGGGCTGCAACACACACGAGGCCTTTTCGGTCCCTCGGTTAACCGTTGGAGCATCAAACAAAGTCCAAATGGTACGAAACTTGACAGGCGGTCTACTGGTAGTAAACCAAGGCCGCTTGGCAAGTCTCGGTCCAATCCGGAAGTGTTTAATCCCCAAACGAAAGAAAGGTAGAAATGACCACCGGAGGAGATAGGAGCGCCGGAATGCAAAACGGACAACGGGGAAAATGCTCGGATGCATGAGATGAACACATATGAAAATGAAATGCACATGATGACATGATATGCAATGCATGACACACAAGAAATGACAAGGCACAACAGCGAAAAACTGGACGACACCTGGCACATCAGTCTCGGGCCGTTACATAAACCCTCCAGTTTATATAGACACCAGAGGGGACTAGGGTTATACAAAGTCGGTTACAGTGAAAGGAATCTTCATATTTGATCGCCAAGCTTGCCTTCCATGCCAAGGAGAGTCCCATCCCGACACGGGTAGAGTCTTTGGTCTTTGTATCTTCACAACCCAATAGTCCAGCCCATGGCTAACAGGCCGGACGCCCGAGGACCCCTTAGTCTAGGACTCCGTCAGTAGGGCGTCGGAGCACGTCTTGTCCTCCTACTCGAAGCAGAGGATGCATGGGAAGTAGAGGCCGGCAGCAAGCGATGCCGTGTTGCGAGGCGGCGGCGCTCGGGCAGACGAGAGGAGCAGGCGCGAGGGCTTCCCTCCCTGGAACGAGGCAGAGGTGACGGGAATGTCCAAGAGCTCCATGGGCGGCAGGCTCCTGCAAAACGGTAGCGTCGCGACACCATCAGAGGGAGCGAGAGAGAAGAAGTGGAGGAAGGGAGGAGAGGGGCGACGGGGCTGGTCCTGCTAGTTGTTGCTGCTGGCCGGGAATCTCCAACGGGGAAGCGCCGACGAGGAGGTCGTCGGGCGACGAGGTTGAGCTCGAGGCCGGGGACAAGGGGATCAAAGAGCTCCTCTCCTGTGCGAGCTGGGCACCTGGTGGATCGAGGCAGAGGGCTCAAGCATGAGCAAGGGATGGAGGAGGAGGTGATGTGGCGCTGGTTGGGTGGATCGAGGGAGGTAACGGGCGTAGGGATTGGCTCGAGGATGAAATAGAGAAGGGAAGGTGTGGTTGACTATGCTAGTTGGATCGGGAGGTGTCGAACACTGGGGTGCGCGCGAAGATCTCCCCCTACCGATCCACGTCCTAAGTCAGCTAAGATCTTACGAACTAACTCGACGAACTTGCAACGCAAAGGACACAAGATTTATACTGGTTCGGGCCACTGTTTTGGTGTAATACCCTACTCGAGTGTGGTGTGGTGGATTGCCTCTTGGGCTGAGGATGAATAGTACAAGGGGAAGAACAACCTCCTAAGGAGAGGTGTCTTGTGCTTGGTGGATGTGGTTGTGGTGATGAACTAGTTCTAGTCTAAGATGAGGTCGCCCCCCTAGCTACGGTGGTGGCTAGTCCTATTTATAGTGGCCTTGGTCCTCTTCCCAAATATTGAGTGGGAAGGGATCCCACAACGGCCAATTTGAAGGGGGATAGCTAGTACAAGCTATCCTGACAAAAGCAGTCTTCGCCTGCCAAAGGCTCTGGTGGGACACCGTCTTGGGCTCCACGGTGACCTCCATCATGCCGTCCTGCTGGTCTTGGTCTTGTTGCACCAATATGGAAACCTTTGCTTGACGCCTCGGTACTCCGCGCCTACGCTTGCTCCCTTAGCACCAAAGGGGAAACAAGGACACTATGCATGCTGGCGCCCGCCTGGCCTTGGTCGTCAAGGCTCATGTCACTAGAACCTCGCGAGTTTTGCCTGGCCTTGAAGTCTCCGCCCCTTGCAAGCCAGCCTGGCGAGGCCGCTCCTGCGGAGGTCTTATGTCGCCGCCTCGCGTTGCTTGGCCCCTCGCGAGGGTATTGAGTCTTTGTGGGTGAAGATAGGTTGTACAGGCCCGCTCGCAGAGCAACGCTGTGGGCCGCACGCAGGAAAGTCTGGGGACCCCCATTCCCAGAATGCCGACAGTAGCCCCCGGGCCCAAGGCGCGCTCGGGCTTGGCTTCGAGGCGAAGCCAAAGGCCAAGTGCGGAGCGCCGCGGGCCCCAATAGCCTGCGGCCTTGGTCAACGCGTGGCAGTTGATTGGACGTGGGCGTCTCTGCTTCCCCACGTCGCCTCGGCCACAACCCGACTGGACAAGTCCATGCGACATGCAAGGAAAACCATCATTACCTGTGATCATGGGGGTTGCTGGTTGGCCTTCTCCTAGTATAAATGGGAGGGGGAGGAGCCCCCGTCGCCCATCTTTCCTCTGCCTCTCCCGCTTCTTCCACGCTGAGATGCAGCCAAGGGGCCTTCGCGAGCTTTGGCTGCAACATGCCAACTGCGACGCCCCAGCGACCGGAGCGGAGATTGGTGTCGTTGCCTCTGGGAAGATCTTCATGACCCGAGGATGGGGTGAGATTGCCCGGGTCTGCAGCGCGGAGGGCGCCTTCACGATCCACTTCTAGTACGACGGCGCCTCCGTGCTGCTCTTTAAGGTCTTCGACGAGGAGGGTTGCCGCCTGGAGTGCCTCCCTAAAGGAGGTCACTAGGTCAGTGCAACGGCGGGCGCTGGGCCTACCGCAGGCCTCGCCTGCAACTCCTCCAGCGACAACAACGACTCCTAGTGATCCAGCGACTCTCCTGAGCTCGTGGAGTCTCCGTAGACGAGCGATGACAGCTACGTGCCCCCAAGCTCCCGCCGATCCCGGAGTAGAGCTGCAGCGTCAGGCCGCCGCCGGCGCGGATCTGGATGAGGTTGGCGCCGGCCTTGGGTGGCCCACTGTTGATGGTGGTGTCATCCATAGGGGCAACGTAGTTAGGACTCCCTAGGTTCTTGTCTTTTGTTCCCTGCGAGGCATCAGGAAATGGACCCCGATGGGGCTTGTAAGGCATCTGTAGTGTCCTTTGTTGACATTATCCTTATCATGAAATCGTGCGTGTACGTGCTCCGTTCTGGCTTGGTTTCCCCTTTCCATCCTCGTGACGGCTTGGTGTTGTACGCTGACAGGTCCCGGTCCCCAAGAAGGCTTTAGCCGTTGCTGGTATGCCAGGTCGCGTGCCGTGGTCAAGGCCAGGAGGTGAGCGACCCGAGGTCCAGTAAGAGCCCCTGAGGCGCGATGCTCAGGAGGTCCCCTTTGGCATGCAAGCGACCACCGAGAGGTAAGAGAGGGAGACTACGTTGCCGCAGCAGGGCTGCACAAATGAGAACTCTGCGCTGTAGCGGTTGATTGAGCGTGAAATTTATCTTGGCAATATGGAGTTGGTTCCTCGCGAGACGCCAGGCTTGGGTGTCGGCCGCTGCTGGGTAGCTAGGTCAGACCCGTGCGGGCCTCTCCTTCCTCCCCATGTTCTTCTTGGTCCTCTATGTCCTCAGGCCCCGACCCTCGAGCGAGCTCAGCTGCCGCTGGTATGCCAGGTCGCGTGCCATGGTCAAGGCTAGGGGTGAGGGCTGGAGAGCTAGTAAGAGCTCCTGAGACGCGATGCTCAGGAGCCCCCCTTTCAACTCACAAGCGAATCGCATGAGAGAAGAGGGAGAGTCCACGGCACCGCCTGCCGTAGCCTCCAGGAAGTTCCTACAAGTTAACGCGAGGGAGTGCCCAAACCGCCATGGTGATTGCTGATTCGCCTTCGGTACATGGGAGGGGGCTCCCTGCTGCGGAGGGCCCCCGGGGCGTGTATAGCCCCGCCCTGACACGTGGCTTGCACGGCAGGGCTAGACATGGTGTGTCTGGGCACTAGTGAGCCAGCATGGGACTCACGAGGCCCTACCTCAAGGCGGGTTGCGCCTTGCCTTGGTTCTTGTTTGCTGTCTTGGTCTTGCGAGGTGTTTAGACAACCAGCGCCGACCGAATCTCCTGAGATTATTGCGTGAGAAAGCCAGCACCACCGGCCCCTGGAGGTGACATGAACGGGGCCAGCCCGCCAGACAGAGCTCGGCCGTTGGATTTATCGATGCTGCAGGGACAGGCCCGAGCACGGATGTCGTGCCTAATCCTCTCATGCGAAGGGTCCTGAAGAAATACGACCAGCGCGCGGCTCCCGGGATGGGCGACAATCAAGCAGGTGATAGTGATAGATAGATTAAGCATGAAAGGCAACCTAGCTCAGGTAAATGCATAAACGATACGCGCCACTAAGTCCGGCCCGAGTGGCTTGGGGATGATGTATGCCGAGGGGCGCCCCCAGCAAGGTAAGCTAAAGACATAAACAAGGAAAGATAAAAGCCACAAGGACGGACCCACGCGGCCTGGGAATAATGCAGCCCTGTGGGTGCTCCCAGCTAAATGAATTTGGAAAATGTCACCTGGTTCCGTTGATGAAGGGGTGTTGAGGTAGTTGAAGGTACGCGGCGAAGGGGTTGCCCCTCACGAGCCACCGGGGCCCTGAGCCTCGGGAGGTTCTAGGGGTCCCGGCGGTTCCATGAGGACCGTCTCCATCTCCGCCAGGACTGCGTGGTGCCTGGCCTCCTGACCCACCATGACGCTCCGCAAGTTGCACTGGAAGGCTGCTGCCACGCTCGGCAGGCCGAGCGGCATGCAAACGTAGCTATGAGGTGCACCTTCGCAGCGCCCGACACGCGAAGGCCAGAAGCACTCCTGAGATGCGGCTCGGTTGAGCCCTGGTATGTCGAAACGCGAAGGACAGAAGCACTCTTGAGCACCGGGTGCTCCTTGCCAAGTGTCCTCCTGAAGGAAACATGACGTGAAACACGCCTCCAAGTGGTGCCCGAGCGTCTCCCTCGTGACGTTGGCGAGGTCTGAGACCCTCTAGAAGAGAGCTCCTGAGCCCTGCCCGAGGAGGGCACTAGGCGTGCCTTCCAATGCGATAGAGGGAGGCGCCCTAGGTGCGGGCACTCATCCTGACGAGGTGCCACTTGTGGTGCTTCCCTCCTGAGGTCCGGCACAGAGTTGCTGCTTCTTCTTCTTGGGGACGACCTCTGGAGGGTACCGAGCTGCATTGTGGCCGGGATCTTCGATTGACGCTGCTTGGAAGGTGCGCTCGAGGGAGCACACCGCATCTCTTTCTTCGCAGGGGACTGTGATGATCCCGCCGCTTACTGGAATCTTGAGGACGTTGTAGCAGTGATGCGTCACGGCCATGAACTTGGCCAGGCCGGATACCCGAGGATGGCATTGTATGGCAAATGGATGTGGGCGATGTGGAAGTCGATAAGCTCGGCGCGGTAATTGTTGCGCTGCTCGAAGGTGACTGAGAAGCGGACCTGACCGATTGGCATGGTGGAGCCGTCGGTCACGCCTAAGAAGGGCTTGGTGGGCTGAAGCTAATCATTCAGCACTTGGAGGCTGTCGAACGTCTCGATGGACATGACATTGAGCCCTGCGCCGCCATCGATGAGGGTCTTGGTGACTTGCACGTTGCTGATGACGGGTGAACAAAGCATCGGGAGGACGTCGGCAGTAGCTGCGCACTTGAGCTGGTATGGTGAGCTAAGTGTGATGGTGCACTGGGACCACCTGAGCGGGCGCGTGGCCTTGAGCTTGGGGAGGACCTCAGAGGGAGTCCTGGATTAAGGGGTCTCCGGACAGCCGGAATATATCCTTTGACCGGACTGTTGGACTATGAAGATACAAGATTGAAGACTTCGTCCCGTGTCCGGATGGGACTTTCCTTGGCGTGGAAGGCAAGCTTGTCAATACGGATATGTAGATCTCCTCCCTTGTAACCGAATCTGTGTAACCGTAGCCCCCTCCGGTGTCTATATAAACCGGAGGGTTTAGTCCGTAGGACAACAACAATCATACCATAGGCTAGCTTCTAGGGTTTAGCCTCTATGATCTCATGGTAGATCAACTCTTGTAATACTCATATCATCAAGATCAATCAAGCAGGATGTAGGGTATTACCTCCATCAAGAGGGCCTGAACTTGGGTAAACATCGTGTCCCCCACCTCCTGTTACCATCCGCCTTAGACGCACAGTTCGGAACCCCCTACCCAAGATCCGCCGGTTTTGACACCGACATTGGTGCTTTCATTGAGAGTTCCACTGTGCCATCACCGTAACTCTTGATGGCTCCTTCGATCATCGGTAACCATGTGGTCCAGGGTGAGGTTTTCCTCCCCGGACAGATCTTCGTATTCGGCGGCTTCGCACTGCGGGCCAACTCGCTTGGCCATCTGGAGGAGATTAAGAGCTACGCCCCTGGCCATCAGGTCAAGTTCGGAAACTTAAACTACACTGCCGACATCTGCGGAGACTTGATCTTCGACGGATTCGAGCCCAGTTCAGGTGCGCCGCACAATCACAACGAGCATGACGTAACTCTGCCAACGGATAGTTTTCGGGAGATCACACCTACAACTACTCTGGCCCTCAATCCGGAGCAAATTGCGCCATCCAAGGATGGGGGGATAGACCCCGCCATGGAGGCCGCACTCTCAGTGGCGATGGAGCCGGATACTGACTTCACCCCTTACGAGAGCCGTGTTGCCGAACCACTGGATTCGTCTCCGGCCACGGACTCCGAGCCGCCTGCGTCCATACCTATCAAATCTGATTGGGCGCCGATCATGGAGTTCACCTCCGCGGATATCTTTCAGCACTCACCTTTAGGTGACATGCTAAATTCATTAAGGTCCCTCTCCTTGTCAGGAGATCCTTGGCCGAACTATGTTCGGCTAGAATGGGATGCGGACGACGAAGAAATTCGCTCCCCACCCACCACCCACTTAGTAGCCACTGTCGACGATTTAACCGACATGCTCGACTTCGACTCCGAAGACATCGGCGGTATGGACGACGATGCAGCAGAAAAACAGGAACCACCACCCACAGGGCACTGGACCGCCACCTCATCATATGATATATACATGGTGGACACCCCCAAAGAAGGCAATGGCGACGAGACAGTGGAGGATGACGCCTCCAAGAAGCAACCCAAGCACCGACGTCAGTGGCGCCGCTCTAAGTCCCGCCATAGCAAAAGTAGTGATACCGGCACAAGAGACAATAATACTCCGGATAGTGCCGAAGACAACAATCCCCTCCAGCACGATTTAGAGCGGGAGGGTGAACAAGCTAGCCCTCTAGAGTGGGCAGCAGATGGAGAATCGAAGGAGAACAATTACATGCCTCTCTCCGAAGACGAGGCGAGCCTCGACGACGAAGAATTCATCGTGCTTGAGGATCCCGTCGAGCAGGAGTGCTTCAAGCGTCAGCTTATAGCCACAAAAAATTGCTTGAAGAAAAAGCAACAACAACTTCGAGCTGATCAAGATTTGCTAGCAGGCAGATGGACCAAAGTCCTTGCGACCGAGGAATACGAACTTGAGCGCCCAATATCCAAAGTGTAGGTTGCTACCTCACCTCGAGGAGGAAGCATTGAAACCCACATCACCAGCATATGATGCGGCTGACGGGCCACCTCGTGGCCGAGACAGAGAGGCATTTCAGCCCGTAATCCAGCCCGCACCCCGCCGCCAATCAAAAAAAACACCAAGGCCCGGGGCAACATGCGGGACCTGCGAGACGTATTGGAAAACAAGGCAAAACATGCAAGATCGATCTACAGATCATGGGGGCGTGCACCAACACGCGACGATGACCGTCACGCCAGATACACTAAAAGTAAATCCGGCCGGGCCGAATACAGCGGACAAGACTCATATGAACTGCATCGTGATATAGCCTGGCACGGAGGCGCCGTACACCCCCTATGCTTCACTGATGAAGTTATGCATCATGAATTCCCGGAGGGTTTTAAACCCATAAATATCGAATTGTATGACGGTACAATAGATCCCGCTGTATGGATTGAGGATTTCCTCCTCCACATCCACATGGCTCGCGTTGATGATCTGCATGCCATCAAGTACCTCCCACTAAAACTTAAAGGATCAGCTCGGCATTGGCTGAATAGCTTGCTAGCAGAATCCGTTGGCAGTTGGGAGGATTTGGAAGATGCATTCCTTGACAACTTCCAGGGCACTTATGTGCGACCACCAGATGCTGATTACTTGAGCCATATAACTCAGCAGTCAGGGGAATCAGCCAGGCAATTCTGGACACGGTTCGTAACTAAGAAAAACCAAATTGTCGACTGTCGGACGCAGAGGCCTTAGCGGCATTCAAGCATAACATCCATGACGAGTGGCTCGCCCGGCACCTCGGCCAGGAGAAGCCGAAGTCTATGGCAGCCCTCACGACACTCATGACCCGCTTTTGCGCGGGCGAGGATAGTTGGCTAGCTCGCAGCAACAACACATCGAGGAAGCCGAACACTTCGGATACTAAAGATGCCAATGGCAAACCACGTCATAACAGACACAAGCGCCGCAACAACGGCGATAACGCCGACGATACGGCAGTCAAAGCCGGATTCAGAGGCTCTAGATCCGGTCAGCGGAAAAAGGCATTAAAAAGAAGTACTCCGAGCCCGTCCAGTTTGGATCGCATACTTTATCGCTCGTTTCGAATCCACGGCATCCCCGATAAGCCAGCCAATCACACCAACAGAGAATGCTGGGTGTTCAAGCAGGCCGGCAAGTCGAATGCCGAAAACAAGGACAAGGGGCTGCACAGTGAAGACAAGGAGGAGCCCCGGCCGCCGAACACGGGAGGACAGAAGAGTTTTCCCCCACAAGTGAAGAGGATGAACATGATATACGCAACCCACATTCCCAAGAGGGAACGGAAGCGTGCACTAAGGGACGTCTATGCGATAGAGCCCGTCGCCCCAAAGTTCAACCCATGGTCCTCTTGTCCGATCACCTTCGATCGAAGGGACCACCCCACTAGTATCCATCATGGCGGATCCGCCACATTGGTCCTAGACCCCATCATCGACGGATTTCACCTCACTTGAGTCCTTATGGACGGCGGCAGCAGCCTGTACCTACTCTATCAGGATATAGTGCGCAAAATGGGTATCGATCCCTCGAGGATCAAACCTATCAAAACCACCTTTAAGGGCGTCATCCCAGGTATAGAGCACCATTGCACGGGTTCAATCACACTGGAAGTGGTCTTCGGATCTCCGGACAACTTTCGAAGCGAGGAATTAATCTTCGATATCGTCCCGTTCCGCACTGGCTATCACACACTGCTCGGGCAAACCGCATTTGCAAAATTCAATGCGGTACCGCATTACGCATACCTCAAGCTCAAGATGCCAGGACCTAGGGGTTCATAACAGTCAATGGAAACACATAATGCTCGCTCCGCACGGAAGAGCACACTGCGGCCCTCGCAGCAGAAGCACAAAGCAGCCTTTTTAGGCAAATCGCCAATTCAGCGATACAGCCCCCGGACACCGTTAAGGGAGTCCGGAGTAACCTGCAACAGGATCGCCTGGCACGTTCAGAGCTCGCCTAGCAATTCGGCCCCCGTTCTAGTCCCAGTCAAGCGACGAAATCCATGCCGTGTGTACATAATTACGCACTGAAAATACCACGGGCATAGGCGGGGGCATGATCAGGGCACGTCCCGCAATGCGGCTTAACCGCCCTAGGGGCTGCATACCTTTATCATTTTTTCTCTTTCAGGACCTTACTCTCTGGAAGCCCTCTCCGGCAGTATGATTGCCAGACACATTACGGGAAGGAAAAAACAAGGAGGCAAGAAGCTAAGACGTACAAGGGAACCCCCAGGTGGTCTCTCATAACAATCGACATACCCGCTTTTTACTACCCATACGCAGCTTGCCCTTGGATAGGACATGTCAAATAGTCCTTTTTTTTCTTATTACACTACTTGTATCAGTACGCTTCGACGTATTGTTTAAATAACAATGCATAGCATTAGTCTATTATTGCATTATCCCTACCTTTTTTCTTATATGTTCATTTACGACAATTTGCACCCGTACATTCTGGTACGATCAGTACGCCAGTGGCTTTCATTTACCCCATAATACGGCGTGAGAAGTCCGAACACTTTCGACAGTGCGGCAGCCCGAACTTATAGCATTATATGCATCAGCTCCAAATCATGTCTTGGGTCAATAGTTGGGTTTTCCCGGCTCCCATGTTTTGGTACCTTACGTTCCGCTATATCGGCTAAGGTAGCGCTGGGAGAACTACCGCGATTGTGTCCCGGTTCTTCTGGACGAGCACCTCAGTAGAGAAAGCTGAAAACTGACTGTCATGATAAGGCGAGAGCTGGTCGCTGTTGGAGAGGCCTCAACTCCTTAAAGACTTTCTCCACTTCGGGCGAGGAGTTGTGTCACATCCCTAGTTCTGGTATGACCTAGACTAGCTAGTCATTTGTGCATCATGTTTAAATTCCATTTAATTTGAAATGAGGATTGGTGGAACCCTCAGAATCGTTTTTGAAAATGACCCAAATAAAAATTTCTCCAAAAGGGTCCAAGAAAATGCTCATGTTGCTCTCTGAAAATATTGGACAGAGATAAAAATCAAACCAATATTTTTAAGAGCTCATAGGTATTTATTTTGGGCATTTGGAATTAATGCAGTAATTATTTGCTTTGGATATATATTGTTATATATATAAAATATTGTCCAAAAATTATGCCATTTATAAAGGAGCTCTCGATTAATATAACTAGCTTCCATAAAAAATGGCATAAGTAAATAAATTGATTTAGTATTATTACTAAATCAGAACAAATGTCAGAAAAATAGAAAAGAGAAACAAAACAGGGAAAAAACCTTACCCGGGCTTCTTACCTGGCGCCTCTGGCCCAGCAGGCCAGCCCAGCCCACCACCGCCGTCGTCCTCCTGGCGCCAGTCGGCCAGGCGCGTGCCCGACACGCGCGCACGCCACCGCGCCACGCCACCAGCCTCCCTGCCTGCCTGCCCTCTCCCCTCCTCGTCTGGATGCCCCGGGAGACGCCACGCCCCC
>NC_041386.1:342905381-342914119 GCF_002162155.2 Triticum dicoccoides
CACCCTGTGGAGCCGTCGCCGTCGCCATCTTCGCCCCCGGCCGCCGTGGATCCTCGCCGTCGATTCGGGAGCTACCGGGCATCCCCGACCTCGCCCTCGCGCTCGCTGGTCTCGCTGTGAGCCCCCGCACCGAACCTCCCCCTCCCCCATGCCGATTTCTTCCTCCAACCGCGGGCTCCGTCGAGCCCGAGAGCTCATCGCCGCCGGCCATGAGGTCGCCGCGGCTAGAGCCCCCACACGTCGCGTCCGAGCACGCTGTCGTCCTCGGCGCGTTCCCAGGAACACAGAGCACCTACCCACTCTTCCTCCCGTGCACCATAGCACTCCGTCCCTCTTCACCGAACTCCGGCCGCCGCCCCGAGCTTTGCTCCGGCGAGCTCCGGCGCCCCCGCAGCCCCCCACCAGCTCCCCTGGTTGCGGACGACGACGGGCTACGCCCCGGTGGTCTTCGCGCGACCAAACGCCGCTTGTAGCGCAAGTCCGGCGAGTCGCCGCCGCGCTATTGGTCGCCGCTAGCCAGAACTCCGGCGGGCTAACGTGGCTTTGTTAATTAGGCACTAATCCCCACCTACTGACGCTGACCAGTGGGCCCCAGGGCTTAGTCAAAGCTAATCAGCCCAGGTTTGACTCGGGGTTAACCCCAGTGTCACTGACGTGTGGACCCCACACGTCAGGTTTGACCCCAGTCAGCCGCAGTTGACTGCTGACATCATGCTGACGTCATGCTGGCGCAATAATATGATTTCTGGATTTAAATTAAATCAGGAAATTCCAGAAATTGATTTAAACTTCAAAAATTCAAAGTAATTCAACCGTAGCTCAGATTGAAATAATTTATATATGAAAAATTATCAGAAAAATGCAATCTTTCCATCTGTACTAGTTTCATGCATGACAAACCAACTTATACTTGCTGTATAGGTGAAAACACATTATGGCATATATAGGAGCTTAATTTGGAGATGCATTTGAACCTTTGGTTCAAATGGACTTCAAACCAAATGATTACTAGTTGCATTAGCTCAAACAGCATCACATCTACATGCCATGTTCATGCATCATATTGTTGCATATGATTGTGTGTTGATTGCCGGCACTGTTCCTTCTCGATAGGTCCTGCTCCGGAGCCGTTCCAGGGTACCTGTCTGTGAAGCAGTGCCTCCTCTGTTGATTTACCAGGCAAGCAAACCCCCTTGTTCATTCCGATACGATCCTACTCTCTCGCTCCTGCTCTCAGTTATTGCATTAGGACAACAACGATTCATCTGCTACTTTGTGCTGCGGTAGTTGAACCCATTCCTCTGCATGACCTGTCATTGCCACAGTAAATAGTTGAAACCCACTAGCATGTGTAGGAGTTGATTGAAGCCATTGTTGTGTTCCTACCATGCTATGCCTGCTATTGCTTAGAGTTGTGTCAGGTCTGGTTCATTGGGAATGAATTGGAGTGTTACGATATGTTCTGATGCTGAGAGTGAAGTGTGTGAACACGATTTGGTAAAGGTAGCGGTGAGAGGCCATGTAGGAGTACATGGTGGGTTGTCTCACTGGAACTGTCCCTAAGCACTGAGTTCTATGTATGTTGTCCAATGACTCGATACTACCACACATTGGGTTCCGGTAACTCGACCCCTCTCGACTTATTAACCAACTTGATCTCTGTCCAGGAGTCGCAACTAGTTTCTGGTGTTTGTAGGTAGTGTTAGCAGTCTACCAAGTGGCACCCGGCCAGGTGGGCTTGGGACAGACTAGGCACAAGTGGCACGGTGTACCAAGCGTAGATCCATCCGGCGAGGTGGGCTTGGGAACCCTGCACACATCGTTTGGGGCCGTGAGTGAAACCCCGGCCGGATCTCCTTGCGGATGGAACCCGAATAGGCGATAAACCTAGATTAGAGTCTTGTGTGGTTAGTCAGGTCGTGGCCGACACCCTCGCCAGGCTTCCGCTTGAAGGTTGCCGAGATACATGACGTGTACATGGCGGTAAGTGGCGAGAGCGTGTGTGAAGAAGTACACCCCTGCAGGGTTAACATGATCTATTCGAATAGCCGGGTCCGCGGTTATGGACTTCTTGGATGCTTACATGGTACATAGACAACTTGAAGTGGATACCATAAAATGCTCAAGACAAGTGTCAGTGCTATGGATGGCCTTCTCGTAGGGAGACGGGGATGAATCCATAGTAAGTGTATTGTGTGGTGATTAGTGGACTCGTGTACGTTGTCTCACCTCAAGAGTTTCTGGTAGTCGTAGAATAGGATAGCCACAGAGTCAAAGCTGGCTTGCTGCAACTAAACCCCACATTACCCTATTGATACAAATGCATGTATGATAGGATCTGATGTAAGTCTTGCTGAGTACCTTTGTACTCATGTTGCTTTATTTATGTTTTTGCAGCGGAGACTTCGGTCTTACTAGTGTCTTGTGGACTTCGACGAGTAGCTTGTACCTCAGCTACGATCTTGATCGGACGTTGTAGATAGTCAGGCTCTTCAGCCTTTTTCATTTGTAGATGTCTGTACCCAGACATGTAATGCTTCCGCTTGTTGCTTGTATGCTCTGTATGATGGGTCTTGTGACCCCTGTTTGCAATAAATGCTATGATGGCTCTTCTGAGCCTTTATCTTTTTGAGTCGTTGAGTTATGCTGTGATGCCATGTTGTACAACACATACTTGCATGTTATGCGTACGTGTAATGTGTATTGCTATGTGTGGGATCTGACTATCTAGTTGTTCATCCTTAGTAGTCTCTCTTACCGGGAAATGTCTCCTAGTGCTTCCACTAAGCCCTGGTAGCTTGCTACTGCTCCGGAACACTTAGGCTGGCCGGCATGTGTCCTTCTTCGTTCCTGTGTCTGTCCCTTCGGGGAAATGTCACGCAATGAATACCGGAGTCCTGCTAGCCCGCTACAGCCCGGTTCACCGGAGTCCTGTTAGCCCAGTGCTACAGCCTGGATTCACTCGCTGATGACCGACACGCTCGATGCTGGGTCATGGATGCCTGTCCCTGTAAGTTAGTGCCACTTTGGGTTTACGACTAGCCATGTCAGCCCGGGCTCTTTATCATATGGATGCTAGCGACACCATCATATACGTGTGCCAAAAGGCGCAAACGGTCCCGGGCAAAGGTAAGGCGACACCCGTGGGGATACCGTGCGTGAGGCCGCAAAGTGATATGAGGTGTTACATGCTAGATCGATGTGGCATTGAGTCGGGGTCCTGACAACCTTGGTATCAGAGCCTGACTGCCTGTAGGATTACCAAGCCAAGCTGGTCGAAGTTGTGTCTAGAAAATCTTTAGTTATGTAAGGGAATTGATTGTGGGTTGGAACGTAAGGCTCTTTTTACTCCTTATACCTCATGGTCTTCTGAGCTGAGTCATCCTATCTTTTCTACGGGGTTAAGGAACTAGGCTTTCTCTTCCGTCTATCAGGATCACGTGTTACTACTCCATAGTCCCATAGGATTGGTTGATCAGAGTCATACTCCAGTTTTGAGTATTTTCGGTGTAGTCTGTTTAGTATGATCTCAGAACCTTGAGTAATGTTGATGAGTATGTTACCACCCCATTTTTAGTAGGATGTCTCATTCTGAGCATTTTACTGCCGTTATGCTGCCGGAATTTCCCTAGGAGTTCGAGAGATACTAATTCCTTGTCCTACATTCTATAGCCTGTAGTTAATGCTGACTCCGTCCCTGGTTTCGTTTCTCAGGATGTCATCAAGTTCTATTGTTCGTAGCCAGAACCATGAAGATGGTAGGGATGAGGATCCTCCCGACCAGCCTTCGTTGGCAGAGTTCATGTTAGAAATGGAGAGGAGCAAGCGTGAGTCCAACCGCTTGTTGGCACGTATCGAGGAGAACACCGCACATCAGTTCAAAGGATCTGCTACCATTCATGACTTCATTCGCTTGCACCCACCCACCTTTCATCATTCCATCGAGCCACTCCATGCAGATGACTGGCTCCGTAGCATCACCCATAAGCTGCATTCCGCAAACGTAGCTGAAGATGACAAGGTCACTTATGCCACATATCACCTGGAAGGTCCTGCTAGTCTTTGGTGGCAGAACTATGAGGCTATGCTTCCAGCTGGCCAGACTCCCACCTGGAGGGATTTCGTTGAGGCTTTTCGCGAGCATCACATTCCTGAAGCCCTCATCGATCGCAAGAGAGAAGAGTTCTGTAGTTTCACCCAGGGTAAGATGGCTGTTGATGCCTATAGTAGAGAGTTTGAGAACCTCGCCCATTATGCCACAGAAGAGGTGTCCACGGACGCCAAGAGGCAGGCTAGGTTCCGGAAGGGTCTCAACCCCAAGTTGCGTCGTGATCTCCACCTGCATCATTGTGATACATTCCAAGCCCTTGTGAACAAGGCCATTAATGCAGAGACAGCTCAACTCACTTACAAGGAGTCTCGTAAGCACACTCGTGATTTGGGATCTTCCTCCGGTTCTAGCTCTCAGAAGCGCCGGATTTGGGTTCCGAACTCCGCTCTTCCTTCCGAATATGTACCGAGGCCATCTTATGTGGCACCTCATCAAGTTCAGCAGTATGCTCCACCCAGGTCTATTGGTGGACCGCCTTCCAATGCAGGTCCACATCCTACCTCCAAGATTTGTTACAAGTGCGGAGAGCCAGGCCACATTCCCGTATTTGCACTCAGACCAGAGTTGCTCCACCCCAGCCCGAGAAGTCTATTGGCCATGGTAAGCCATCACGCAAGATGATCAGTGCCAAGTCAGCTCCCACTGAACATGGACGTGTGCATCACGTCTCAGCTAAAGCCGCTCATGATGATCCAGATGTCGTTCTTGGTACACTCCTTGTCAACTGTCATCCGGCATCGGTTTTGTTCGATACTGGAGCGTCTCATTCCTTCATTTCTGAAAGCTATGCCCGCTTGCACGACATGTCATTTTGTGATATGCCCTCCCCACTACTTATTCAAACTCCTGGATCCAAATGGCAAACTTCTAGGATAAGTTATGGCAATGTAATCCTTGTTGACAGACTTGTATTCCTTGCTTCCTTGATATCTCTCAAGTCTTCGGATATTAACATCATCTTGGGTATGGACTGGATGACAACTCATCATGCCAAGATTGATTGTTTCACCAGGTCTGTTCAGCTCACACACCCATCTGGCAAGATAGTCACTGTCTCCACTAGAGTTGCAAAGCGTCAGCTCTATTCCCTTAATGTCAGCCCTCTTCCAGACCTTGAAGGTATCCCGGTAGTCCGTGACTTTCCGGATGTCTTTCCAGAGGAACTGCCAGGTGTTCCGCCTGACAGAGATGTTGAGTTCGTCATAGATCTTATCCCAGGAACTGCTCCAATCTCTAGGAGACCCTACAAGATGGCACCCTTAGAACTAGCCGAGCTTAAGAAACAACTTGATGAGTCCTTGCAAAAGGGTTTCATCCGTCCCAGTTCTTGTCCTTGGGCTTGCCCCGTCCTCTTCGTCAAGAAGAAGGATGGTACGGACCGGATGGTTGTAGATTATCGTCCCGTTAATTTGGTCACGATAAAGAACAAATATCTGCTCCCCAGGATCAACGATATGTATGATCAGCTCGCTGGATCCTCAGTCTTCTCCAAGATGGATTTGAGGTTAGGATACCACCAAATTAAGATCAGAAACGGGGACATCCCCAAGACAACTTTTGTTACTCGTTATGGCCAGTACGAGTACACCGTCATGTCCTTTGGCCTAACCAACGCCCCAGCCACGTTCTCCCGCTTGATGAACTCGATCTTCATGGAGTACTTAGATAAGTTCGTCGTGGTTTACCTCGATGATATTCTTATTTACTCGAAGAACAAGGAAGAGCATGCCGAACATCTTAGACTTGTGTTAGAAAAACTCAAAGAGCACCGCCTTTATGCCAAGTTCTCCAAGTGTGAATTTTGGTTGCCAGAAGTGACCTACCTAGGCCACGTAATCTCTGGCAAGGGCATTGCTGTCAACCCCGAGAGAGTTAAAGCCGTTCTTGATTGGACTCCACCTGAAACAGTCAAACAAGTTAGGAGTTTCCTTAGTCTAGCCAGCTATTGTCGCCGCTTTGTTGAAAATTTCTCCAAAGTAGCCAAACCCCTTAAGGAACTTCTCAAGAAAGATAAAAAGTTTGAGTGGTCCCCACAGTGTGAACACAGTTTTCAGGAACTGAAAAGACGCCTGACTTCTGCTCCCATACTTGTGCCACCGGATTTCACTAAAGACTTTATTATCTACTACGACGCCTCACGACAGGGACTAGGTTGCATTCTTATGCAGGATCGTCATGTGATTGCCTATGCATCTCGACAGTTGCATCCACATGAGGAGAATTATCCTACACATGATCTAGAGCTTGTAGCCGTAGTCTATGCACTCAAGACCTGGCGACATTACCTTCTTGGTAAACGTTGCGAGATCTACACCGATCACCAGAGTCTCAGGTATATCTTCACCCAACTGGATCTGAACCTTAGGCAAAGACGTTGGTTGGAGTTGATCACAGATTATGATCTAAGGATTACCTACACCCCAGGCAAAGCCAATGTCATGGCTGATGCGCTAAGCCGTAAATCCTATTGCAACAACCTCATGTTGCAGCAAGGCCAACCACTTCTCCATGAGGAATTCTGTAAGCTTAATCTTCACATTGCTCCTCACGGATTCCTTTCTACCTTGGTGGCGAAACCTACTCTTGTGGATCTTATCATAGAAGCCCAGAAGCATGATACGGGGATTTCTCGGATCAAGAGAAACATTAAGAAGGGAGTTGGTGGATGTTTCTCTATGGATGATCGTGGTGTTGTTTTCTTTGAGAATCGCTTGGTGGTTCCCAAGAATCAACATCTGCGACAATTGATTCTTAAGGAGGCGCATGAATCTCCTCTCACGATTCATCCTGGTAGTACTAAGATGTATCAGGACCTACGCCAGGGGTTCTGGTGGACTAGGATGAAGAGAGAAATCGCTGAGTTCATTGCTAAATGTGACGCTTGTCGTCGTGTTAAGGCAGAGCATCAAAGACCTGCTGGCACCCTTCAGCCTTTAGCTATTCCTGAATGGAAATGGGATAAAGTTGGTATGGACTTCATCACCGGCTTTCCCAGGACCAAGAGAGGGAATAACGCTATCTTTGTAGTCGTTGATCGTCTTTCCAAAGTGGCTCACTTCCTTCCTGTTCGAGAGAGTATCACTGATAGTCAGCTTGCTGACTTATACATTTCTCGAATAGTGTCACTTCATGGTGTTCCACTAGAGATTAATTCAGACCGTGGCAGTCTTTTCACTTCTCATTTCTAGGAAAGTTTCCAAACTGCCATGGGAACTCATCTTTCCTTCAGTACCGCTTTCCACCCTCAGTCGAGTGGTCAGGTGGAACGGGTCAATCAAATTCTCGAAGACATGCTTAGAGCTTGCGTTATCTCATTCGGTATGGATTGGGAGAAATGCCTTCCTTTTGCCGAGTTTGCTTATAACAATAGCTATCAATCCAGCCTCGAGAAAGCTCCTTTTGAGGTTCTCTATGGACGAAGATGTCGAACACCTTTGAACTGGTCAGAAACCGGTGAAAGACAATTCTTTGGACCGGACATGATCCAGGAGGCAGAAGAGCAAGTTCGCATCATTCGTGAGAATTTGAAAACAGCCCAGTCTCGTCAAAAGAGTCAGTATGATCGTCATCATAAGGATATGACTTATGAAGTTGGCGAAAAAGCTTACCTTCAGGTTACTCCCATGAAGGGTACCCATCGTTTCGGTATCAAGGGCAAGTTGGCTCCTCGTTACATTGGTCCTTTTCGCATTCTCGCTAAACGAGGAGAGGTTGCCTACCAATTGGAACTACCCCCACATCTTTCTCGAGTTCATGATGTCTTCCACGTCTCTCAACTCAGGCGTTGCTTCTCGGATCCCATCCGCGGAGTGGACCACGAAACGCTTAATCTCCAAGATAACCTCACATACCGAGAGTACCCGGTTCGCATTCTTGATCAAGCAGAGCGTGTCACTCGACGTCAGAACATCAAGTTTCTCAAGGTTCAGTGGTCTCATCATTCCGAGAGAGAAGCTACTTGGGAGCGAGAAGATCGTCTTCGACTGGAGTATCCCGCTTTCTTTCCGTCAACCCCTGAATCTCGGGACGAGATTCTTTCAAGTGGGGGCGAGTTGTCACATCCCTAGTTCTGGTATGACCTAGACTAGCTAGTCATTTGTGCATCATGTTTAAATTCCATTTAATTTGAAATGAGGATTGGTGGAACCCTCAGAATCATTTTTGAAAATGACCCAAATGAAAATTTCTCCAAAAGGGTCCAAGAAAATGCTCATGTTGCTCTCTGAAAATATTGGACAGAGATAAAAATCAAACCAATATTTTTAAGAGCTCATAGGTATTTATTTTGGGCATTTGGAATTAATGCAGTAATTATTTGCTTTGGATATATATTGTTATATATATAAAATATTGTCCAAAAATTATGCCATTTATAAAGGAGCTCTGGATTAATATAACTAGCTTCCATAAAAAATGGCATAAGTAAATAAATTGATTTAGTATTATTACTAAATCAGAACAAATGTCAGAAAAATAGAAAAGAGAAACAAAACAAGGAAAAAACCTTACCTGGGCTTCTTACCTGGCGCCTCTGGCCCAGCAGGCCAGCCCAGCCCACCACCGTCGTCGTCCTCCTGGCGCCAGTCGGCCAGGCGCGTGCCCGACGCGCGCGCACGCCGCCGCGCCA
>NC_041386.1:342915036-343066893 GCF_002162155.2 Triticum dicoccoides
CGCCTCCCCGACACGCTCCCCAGCTCCGCCGCGACCCCCTCTACCTCCTCGTCGAGCCATGCAAGACGGAGCACCCCGTGGAGCTGTCGCCGTCGCCATCTTCGCCTCCGGCCGCCGTGGATCCTCGTCGTCGATTCGGGAGCTACCGGGCATCCCCGACCTCGCCCTCGCGCTCGCTGGTCTCGCTGCGAGCCCCCGCACCGAACCTCCCCCTCCCCGATGCCGATTTCTTCCTCCAACCGCGGGCTCCGTCGAGCCCGAGAGCTCATCGCCGCCGGCCATGAGGTCGCCGCGGCTAGAGCCCCCACACGTCGCGTCCGAGCACGCTGTCGTCCTCGGCGCGTTCCCAGGAACATAGAGCACCTACCCACTCTTCCTCCCGTGCACCATAGCGCTCCGTCCCTCTTCATCGAACTCCGGTCGCCGCCCCGAGCTTTGCTCCGGCGAGCTCCGGCGCCCCCGCAGCCCCCCACCAGCTCCCCTGGTTGCGGACGACGACGGGCTACGCCCCGGTGGTCTTCGCGCGACCAAACGCCGCTTGTAGCGCAAGTCCGGCGAGTCGCCGCCGCGCTATTGGTCGCCGCCGGCCAGAACTCCGGCGGGCTGACGTGGCTTTGTTAATTAGGCACTAATCCCCACCTACTGACGCTGACCAGTGGGCCCCAGGGCTTAGTCAAAGCTAATCAGCCCAGGTTTGACTCGGGGTTAACCCCAATGTCACTGACGTGTGGACCCCACACGTCAGGTTTGACCCCAGTCAGCCGCAGTTGACTGCTGACGTCATGCTGACATCATGCTAGCGCAATAATATGATTTCTGGATTTAAATTAAATCAGGAAATTCCATAAATTGATTTAAACTTCAAAAATTCAAAGTAATTCAACCGTAGCTCAGATTGAAATAATTTATATATGAAAAATTATCAGAAAAATGCAATCTTTCCATCTGTACTAGTTTCATGCATGACAAACCAACTTATACTTGCTGTATAGGTGAAAACACATTATGGCATGTATAGGAGCTTAATTTGGAGATGCATTTGAACCTTTGGTTCAAATGGACTTCAAACCAAATGATTACTAGTTGCATTAGCTCAAACAGCATCACATCTACATGCCATGTTCATGCATCATATTGTTGCATATGATTGTGTGTTGATTGCCGGCACCGTTCCTTCTCGATAGGTCCTGCTCCGGAGCCGTTCCAGAGTACCTGTCTGTGAAGCAGTGCCTCCTCTGTTGATTTACCAGGCAAGCAAACCCCCTTGTTCATTCCGATACAATCCTACTCTCTCGCTCCTGCTCTCAGTTATTGCATTAGGACAACAACGATTCATCTCCTACTTTGTGCTGCGGTAGTTGAACCCATTCCTCTGCATGACCTGTCATTGCCACAGTAAATAGTTGAAACCCACTAGCATGTGTAGGAGTTGATTGAAGCCATTGTTGTGTTCCTACCATGCTATGCCTGCTATTGCTTAGAGTTGTGTCAGGTCTGGTTCATTGGGAATGAATTGGAGTGTTACGATATGTTCTGATGCTGAGAGTGAAGTGTGTGAACACGATTTGGTAAAGGTAGCGGTGAGAGGCCATGTAGGAGTACATGGTGGGTTGTCTCACTGGAACCGTCCCTAAGCACTGAGTTCTATGTATGTTGTCCAATGACTCGATACTACCACACATTGGGTTCCGGTAACTCGACCCCTCTCGACTTATTAACCAACTTGATCTCTGTCCAGGAGTCGCAACTAGTTTCTGGTGTTTGTAGGTAGTGTTAGTAGTCTACCAAGTGGCACCCGGCCAGGTGGGCTTGGGACAGACTAGGCACAAGTGGCACGGTGTACCAAGCGTAGATCCATCCGGCGAGGTGGGCTTGGGAACCCTGCACACATCGTTTGGGGCCGTGAGTGAAACCCCGGCCGGATCTCCTTGCGGATGGAACCCGAATAGGCGATAAACCTGGATTAGAGTCTTGTGTGGTTAGTCAGGTCGTGGCCGACACCCTCGCCAGGCTTCCGCTTGAAGGTTGCCGAGATACATGACGTGTACATGGCGGTAAGTGGCGAGAGCGTGTGTGAAGAAGTACACCCCTGCAGGGTTAACATGATCTATTCGAATAGCCGGGTCCGCGGTTATGGACTTCTTGGATGCTTACATGGTACATAGACAACTTGAAGTGGATACCATAAAATGCTCAAGACAAGTGTGAGTGCTATGGATGGCCTTCTCGTAGGGAGACAGGGATGAATCCATAGTAAGTGTATTGTGTGGTGATTAGTGGACTCGTGTACGTTGTCTCACCTCAAGAGTTTCTGGTAGTCGTAGAACAGGATAGCCACAGAGTCAAAGTTGGCTTGCTGCAACTAAACCCCACATTACCCTCTTGATACAAATGCATGTATGATAGGATCTGATGTAAGTCTTGCTGAGTACCTTTGTACTCATGTTGCTTTATTTATGTTTTTGCAGCGGAGACTTCGGTCTTACTAGTGTCTTGTGGACTTCGACGAGTAGCTTGTACCTCAGCTACGATCTTGATCGGACGTTGTAGATAGTCAGGCTCTTCAGCCTTTTTCATTTGTAGATGTCTGTACCCAGACATGTAATGCTTCCGCTTGTTGCTTGTATGCTCTGTATGATGGGTCTTGTGACCCCTGTTTGCAATAAATGCTATGATGGCTCTTCTGAGCCTTTATCTTTTTGAGTCGTTGAGTTATGCTGTGATGCCATGTTGTACAACACATACTTGCATGTTATGCGTACGTGTAATGTGTATTGCTATGTGTGGGATCTGAATATCTAGTTGTTTATCCTTAGTAGTCTCTCTTACCGGGAAATGTCTCCTAGTGCTTCCACTGAGCCCTGGTAGCTTGCTACTGCTCCGGAACACTTAGGCTGGCCGGCATGTGTCCTTCTTCGTTCCTGTGTCTGTCCCTTCGGGGAAATGTCACGCAATGAATACCGGAGTCCTGCTAGCCCGCTACAGCCCGGTTCACCGGAGTCCTGTTAGCCCAGTGCTACAGCCTGGATTCACTCACTGATGACCGACACGTTCGATGCTGGGTCATGGATGCCTGTCCCTGTAAGTTAGTGCCACTTTGGGTTTACGACTAGCCATGTCAGCCCGGGCTCTTTATCATATGGATGCTAGCGACACCATCATATACGTGTGCCAAAAGGCGCAAACGGTCCCGGGCAAAGGTAAGGCGACACCCGTGGGGATACCGTGCGTGAGGCCGCAAAGTGATATGAGGTGTTACATGCTAGATCGATGTGGCATTGAGTCGGGGTCCTGACAAGTTGGCCTTGCCGGACTTAGGCGTATATAGCGCCCCAAATTCGGCCTTCTGAATGCCAGGGGCTTCGCCAAAATTTCAAATTGTAGACTTCTATGGCTAAGTGAGAGTGATAAAGCCTTATAGTCCGATTGCCTGGTTCGTTGTGCTGAACACCTCCCTCGAAGAACCCAAAATTGGGATAAAGAGTGCTCGGGTTTATCCCGAACTCCCCGGTACTAGTTACATGGGGGCAGAAGCCGACGACTGGTCAACTCTCAGATTTTATAAACTGTCGCACAGAACGTAATATTTTAAATTCAAAAAGCGTTGCATAGCGCAAATGAACTCGTTTCACATTACACGATCACATGAGCATGTTCATTCAAAAATTACATCTCTAGCACATTCCTCTGCCACAAGGCGGGAACCCTTCAAGACACTGTCATAATACATTTTGGGGCAGCGATGCTCCTTGCCCTCCGGCGGCCCCTCGTTCACCAGCTTTACGGCGTCCATCTTCGCCCAGTGCACCTTCAGCCGGGCAAAATCCCTGCGCGCACCCTCGATGCAGACGGACCGCTTTATGAATTCAAGTCATGGGCAGGCATCCACAAGCCGCCTCACCAGACCGAAGTAGCTGCTAGGAAGGGGATCGCCAGGCCACATCCGGATTATAAGACCCTTCATGGCCTGTTCGACCGCCTTGTGAAGCTCGACCAGTTGCTTTAGCTGGTCGCTTAAGGGCATTGGGTGTTCGGTCCCAGTATACTGAGACCAGAACAACTTTTCCATCGAGCTCCCCTCCCCAGCTCGGTAAAACTCCATGGCATCCAGTACACTGCGGGGAAGATCTGCGAACGCTCCTGGAGAGCTCCGAACTCGGGTAAGTAAAAGGAAAGTTTCCTTCACATGCTTGCTTTGCATAATGAATGCCTTACCCATTGCTATCTTCTTCACCGCATCAATTTCCTGGAGGGCCTTGTGGGCTTTAGCCTTGGCGATCCATGCGCTTTTGAGTGCCTTCGCAAGCTCGGACTCTCGCGTCTTAGAGTCAAGCTCCAAGGACTCGTGTTTTTTGGCGAGAGCCTCGAGCTCTTGTTGCACCACGCCTACTCGGGCTTCTTGCTTTTCGCGCTCAATGCACTCCTTGGCCGCTTTGTCTTCGGCCTCGGACATCACCTTCTTCAGGTTCGCCACCTCGGTTGTGGCCCCTGGCTAATTCATGATGATCCTATTACTTCACAACCGAATTTATTTTTAATATATAGACAAGGTATTGCTTACCTTTGCTCTCCTTGAGCTGCCTCTTGGTAAGGTCGAGCTCTTCCTCGGACCGCTCAAGGTCCTGCTTCGGTGCAGCAACCTCCGCAATACGTACGGCAGCGGCCAGCAGTGAAGCCTGCATATGCACATAGACATATTCTGATTAGACTCCTGAGTCATTATTTGATCCTCTATTCGGCCTTTCTTCGCGAACGCTAAATAGAGCATTAGGGGCTACTGTCTATGCGGTAATATTTTCCTATATTTTGATTGCTTACCTCAAAGCATGTTAGGAGGCTGGCACAAGCTTCGGTTAGTCCGTTTTGGCGGACTGAACTTTCTCGATCACCGCACTCATGATGGTGCGGTGCTCTTCATTGATGGAAGCGTCGCGAAGCGCTTCCAACAAGTTGTCCGGTGCCTCTGGATGGACAGAGGCCACCGGCACGGGCGGCTTGCCCCTCTTAATGGGGGATCGCCTGCCGGAGTCCGGAACCACCGAAGGTTCCGGCGCAGTGTTCGGCTAGGGGCCGAACTTGGAGACCGTGGGAGTCTTGCTCCCGTTGCGCCCAGGATCCGAAAGGTCGCCTCGTGGCACCCCCAGGACTACCTCCCCTCGGCTCGGTGCCTTTGGAGACAACACCTCAACGTTGTCAGTAGGGCAAGGGGTGGAGGCGGTCGGAAGTAAAAGAACCGTCCGACGAACATACGTTGAGACGGGCTCGGGACGGACTGCATAATCATATTCGGCATTACGAGAAGCAGTGCAATAAAATATACCATGAATTACTATGGTATCCGGATACTTACGACTTCACTAGGGGCTTGTCCCTGGGTAAGCACTCATCGCCGATGTAGGCGGCCGTCGTGGAGGAGTCCGGAAGGAGGGTCCTTCCCTTCTTGGACCCTTCGGCCTCCCCGGTTTGGGGTGGCCTTCCTTTTCTTGTCTCCCCCGGCTGGGGAGGGAGAACTTTCCTCATTCCTCCTCCTCGTTTTCATGGGAGGAGTGCGCCTCGGAGTTATCGGACGATGAGTCTGATATAACCTTGCGCCGGAGACCCTTTCGGGTCCCCGTGGCCTTCTTCTTGGCCTTCTTCACCGGCACCACGTAAGACACTTGAACCAGCATCTCCGCTAAGAGAGCATCTGCAGGATCTTCAGGCAGGGGGGCTGGGCAATCGATCTGCTCCACTGTCTGTATGCAGTCTTTTTAAGGGCATGGAAGCTTAGATCGCGCACATGATTAAACTGGGGCAAATAAATATCCTGTGAGATATAAAAACTTACCGGATTGGCATGGCACTTTGCGCTGAGTCCGCGGTCCTCAGTAAGGGGAGGAGGTACCTTGGCGCCCTTGAACAGCACCTTCCAGACGTCCTTGTGCATCGTGTCAAAGAGCTCTTGCAGCGTCTGGTGCTTGGCCGGGTCGAACTCCCACAAATTGAATACCCGTCGTTGACACAGGAGGATCCGGCAGAAGAGCATGACCTGGACCATGTTGACGAGCTTGATTTTCTTGCTCTTCATGTTCTTGATGCAGGTCTGGAGTCCGGTCAGCTCTACCGGGGAACCCTAGGATAGGCCCTTCTCTTTCCAGGAAGTGAGCCGCGTGGGGATTCCAGATCAAAATTCGGGGGCCGCCACCCAGTTGGTGTCCCGCGGGTCGGTGATGTAGAACCACCCCGATTGCCACCCCTTTATGGTCTCCACATAGGAGCCTTCGAGCCAGGTGACGTTAGGCATTTTTCCCACCATGGCGCCTCCGCACTCTGCTTGCTGGCCGACCACCACCTTCTGTTTAACATTGAAGGTATTCAGCCACAGGCCGAAGTGGGGCCTGATGAGAAGCAAGGCATCGCACACGATGATAAACGCCGAGATGTTGAGGATGAAATTGGGGGCCAGATCATGAAAATCCAGACCGTAGTAGAACATGAGCCCACGGACAAACGGGTGAAGGGGAAATCCCAGTCCGCGGACAAAGTGGGTAAGAAAAACTACCCTCTCATGGTGTTCGAGCATAATGATGATCTGCTCCGCATCTGGCAGCCGGTGCGTGATGTCTGCGGCCAGATATCCGGCTTCCCGTAGCTTTGTGATATTCTCCTCCATGGCGGAGGAGACCATCCACTTTCCTCCCGCTCTGGACATGGTTGGAGTGGTTTGAGGAGAAAGACGCGAACTTGGGCACTGGAGCTCGAGTGTGCGAGAATGGATAAGCAAGGAGGAAGAAGGCGTGGGTAAAAAGGGTGAATCTTTGTCCCTTTATAAGGGCGGAGGAGGTGATGCGCCTCCCCACTTACCTAGTAAAATCACTTATTCCCCGAACGCCATAGTTGATGGCGCGATTGGGTTACCCATACCCGTATTGATGAGAATCCCGTGATAAGGGGACATGATCTCTGCTTCGACAAGACGTGTCAAGAAAACCGACTCGCGATATGTGCAGTGTTGGTTGAGAAAAACAGTTCGAATAATGACCGGGGCGTGGTATGATGTCATGTTGTCAAACGTGTCAGCAGATTAGATTTGTGGAAATATTATTCTCTCTACGGTGGTATATGGAACTTATTTTGCAGAGCCGGACACTATTCTTGTGTTCAAAATCTTCTATGGAGTATTCGGAAGAAGAACCCTCCTTGCAATGCCGAAGACAAATCTGCGCGCCGGACTCATCGTCATTGAAGCCTGGTTCAGGGGCTACTGAGGGAGTCCTGGATTAAGGGGTCTCCGGAGAGCCGGACTATATCCTTTGGCCGGACTGTTGGACTATGAAGATACAAGATTGAAGACTTCGTCCCGTGTCCGGATGGGACTTTCCTTGGCGTGGAAGCCAAGCTTGGCAATACGGATATGTAGATCTCCTTCCTTGTAAACGACTCTGTGTAACCCTAGCCCCCCCCCCGGTGTCTATGTAAACCGAAGGGTTTAGTCCGTAGGACAACAACAAACATACCATAGGCTAGCTTCTAGGGTTTAGCCTCTACGATCTCATGGTAGATCAATTCTTGTAATACTCATATAATCAAGATCAATCAAGCATGACGTAGGGTATTACCCCCATCAAGAGGGCCCGAACCTGGGTAAACATCGTCTCCCCCGCCTCCTGTTACCATCCGCCTTAGACGCACAGTTTGGGACCCCCTACCCGAGATCCGCCGGTTTTGACACCGACAACCGCGCTCACCTCCCGAGCAAACTGCTTGAAGGTACGCTGTGAGGCTGGGGCTTGAGCTCCCCCCAGGATGTAGGCGATGGCACGCGGCTCCTGGAAGTCCCCAACCCCCTCGTCTTGGTGGTGGTCGTCATTCCTTCTTGGTGGTGGCGGCAGTGGAGGGAGACCGGCGTTGCCCTGAGGACGGATCCTCACGAGGCTGATCCCTCTAGGCGCCCTCGCGAGGCTGATCCTGCCAGTGGTCCTCACGAGGCCGGTCGCACCACTCCTGGTGCGGGCCACGGTCATCCCATCGTCCGCCACCACGTCCTCCTCCTCGGCTGTAGCCCTGGTCGTTGCGCTCAGGGCATCGACCGAAGCGTCCTTCGCGAATGGCTTTGAGCTGTTGACAGTCGCTGGTGTTGTGGCTATGCATGTTATGGAAGGCGCAAAATGGTCGACTGCTCTTGGATGACTCGGGCTGGTCCCTGCCGTGCTTTGTGTCCGGTTCCGCCGTGAGCACGCCTGTTCCCTTGGCTTCATGTCTTTGGCCTTTGCTTTCTTCTCCTCTGGGTCCGCAGCCAGGAGCTCGAGGAGGGAGAGGCACCCCTCCTCAGCTCTTGTGCACTTGGTCGCCAAGTTGAATAGCTCCAGAGATGTGCACAGCTCCTTGTCGATGGAGAGATCCTCCTTCATCTTGACGTCACAGACGCCATCAGAAAACGCAGAGATGATGGCCTCGTCCGTCACCTTGGGGATGTTGAGGCAAACGTTGTTGAAGCACTGGATGTACTTCTGGAGGGTCTCTCCTGGTTGTTGCTTGACGCGGCGCAGGTCACCCGTAGCCGGTGGGCGGTCGCAAGTGCCCTGAAAGTTGGTGACGAAACGGTTGTGCATCTCATCCTAGGAGGAGATCGAGCCTGGAGGCAGATTCAGGAGACAGGAGCGGGAACCATGCTTGAGAGCCATGGGAAACCAGTTCGCCATGACTTTCTCGTCGATGTTGGTTGCCTCGATGCTCAGCTCACAGAGCTGCAGGAACTCCATGGGATCGGGGGTGCCGTCGTAGCGAGGAGGCAGATCCGGCTTGAACTTCCCCGGCCAAGAGACGCTACGCAGCTCAGGGTGAAGGCGCGGCAGCCTACCATGGTTACTGGGACTCTGCGCTGGTGGAGAGTTTGTCCTTGATGGGGTCTGCGTGCTGCCGCCATAGGAAGATTCATCATTCTCAACATTGGAAGACCGAAGAAGAGTTTTCCTCCAAATCTTGCTCCATTCTCTTCAAGATTCATGGTTCTAGCTTGATGTCGTCCTCTCATAATTGTTTTTCGATTGTGAGAATTCTTTTCACCCATCCGGAGCATTTCAGGAGTCTTTTCAGTTTGATTCTCCGGAGGCCATCATTTCGGAAGATTTATCTATTCTCAGCTTTCAGCTCTCGTTCTTGAATTCTTTCGGCGCATCATTCAAGTATTCTCTAATCATCTCGGGATCTCTTCGTTCACTTGTATCTAAATTCTCTCAAGCATCTTCGTTCATTTGCTAATTCTTCCCGGTGTTTTGTGCCTTTGCTATTTTCATTTTCAATTCTTACGGTAGTTCGTTCAAGATTTCTCTTCCTTCTTTATCATATTAATTTATCCGTTGTTTCAATCCTACCGGTGGTTCGTTGAAGATTAGCCCAAGTTTGCGCTATGCCTATCTTAATCCTTCTACAAGAATAAGTAGTATGCCAAATCCGTTGCTCGTCATCAATTTAATTGGTGAAGGATAAACATACAATAAATCTTATTCTTGTTTCCTTGAGGTGATTCAATCCTTTTTTTCCGGAGTTCGTTCTTGATATCAATTTGTCGATGCTAAGTTGTTAATCTTTTGTTTCTGGAGCTCCAAGCTATTTCAATGATGTCATTTCGAAGCTCCATCTAAATCATTACAAGGCTTCACCTTGTGTTTTCAACTTATTTTTCTTTTTATCACCCTTTTATTACCGGAGTTCTTCATGGAGGCTCTACATGGTGGTTCATCAAGGATTCCTTTCATTCTTCAATTGTCCGCAAGATTTCTCTCAAAGTTATGATCCGCCAAACTTACTCTAAAATGAACATGGTGCTCAACACATGTCTTGTTTTGAGGAGTTCAAGCTTTCTTCATCTTGCATTTCGAAGTGCAATTCTTTTATATCTCATCTTTTGAGGTGGTGTTATGTCACTCTTGACAATTTCCTTCATGTTTCATGATTCACAAGTTTTCAAGAGTGACATATCTTAAATCCATCATTTTGAATTCATTCAGGACATCTTTTCAATCATACCAATCTCGTTGTTGGAGTTATCTTGGGTTATATTTCACCTAAAGCATTTCCCTTAGGATTGTTGCTATTTATGGTGCTTATAAATGACCCAAGTTCTTCATTTATCCTCCTGGTGAAATAAGTTTCTAGTCTCCTTGTTGAAATCAATCCAATCTTTTGTTTCTGTACTGGCAGAATTTCACCTCATAATTTTGAGATGTTCTCCATAAGTACACTACAAGCTTGCTCTTTTCGTTGTTGGTTTTCCAACAACTCCGTTATAATCTTCTTGGAAGGGTGCTTTCCAAGCTCATTTGTGGCAGAAGTTGGCATTTTCTTCTCCATTCTTATTCCAATGAGCTATCTTCTATTCTTTCTTCCGGAGGAATTTGTGATGTTGCTATCTTCACTCATCATCTTGGGTTGTGAGGACCGTGTTCTTATCCATTTTCAACCGAAGTGTCGTGTCCTTCATTCAAGTTCTCTCATCTTATCAGTTTTGCCTCCCTTCTCAATCGGAGTGCTGTCTGGAATCTTTGTTACCCCTTGTGCCATTCTTTCAATAGTTCTGGAGGCAGTGTGTTGTTCATTTCATCAAGTATCCTCTCATCTTGTCAGGTTCATGTTCTTCATTCCATTTCCAGTCGGAGTGCTGTCCAATTTATATCATTCTTATTCCTTCCCTATCTTGTTTAACCGGAGTGTTGTGTCTATCATACCTCTGCTAACCGGACTCTCATCCAAGTGCTTTCATTTTGCAAGTTCATATTCTTTACCTTCCTTTTCCAACCGGAGTGTTGTCATAATTGATCCTTATTGGTCCTTGTACATCTCGTTTCTACCGAAGTGCTTGCATGTACTTCTTGTCCATTGCAACCCCTTTTCTTATGTCTTTCAACCTACAAGGTTCTAGTAATGTTCCTTGTTCCTCTTTTCTAACGGAGTGTTTTCAACTTCATTCATCTTCGTTGTTTTCTTTCTTTCAATTTGTTCAACCTCGCAAGGTTCTTTGGTTTCACTTATTTGTCAAAGAAGAAGCTTATTTTTACCTCTTCCCCTTCCTCTTCCGTTTCCCCGGTGCCATCCTAGATCTCGGGACAAGATCCTCTTGTAGTGGTGGAGTGTTGTGATGCCCCGAGACCATTGCGCCACGTGTCTTCCAGTTATTCTTTGTTGTTGCCTTGTCTTTTGCTTGTGTGTCGCATCTTGCCATGTCATCATGTGCATTGCATCATCATGTTTTCAAAACTTGCATCCGTCCCGGTCTCCTCGTTCTCTCCGTTGTCCGTTCTGAGCCCAGACACACTTGCATGTGCCCGCGGCATGTCTGGAATAGTATTTCTATAAGTGGCCGAAAAATGTTCTTGGAATGGGATGAGAGTTGGTGTGCGGTGTTGTTATGTTGTCGGTAGACCACCTGCCAAGTTCCATTGCATTCGGAGTCCATTTGACGCCCCAACAAATAACTATAGCGGCAGTATAGTCGGTCTATCGCCGGACGTTTCGGTCTCCGAAACAGCCATCGGGCCTCTCTCTCTTCTCTTCTCACAACCCACCTGCAGTCCATCTAGTCCCTCTCTGTTCCGAGCCGCACGATCGCTATCCGAGGGTCCGAAAACGCTCCAAAAACTCCTCCAAACCGTCATCCTAGCCTCCTTTCCTATTTAAACCCCCTCCCCTTCCATTTTTGGTAGCCTCCTAACCCCCTCCTTGTTTTCCATGCTGCCCCAACCATCAGCGCCACCGCTCCCCATCGTTTTCCGTGTCGAGCCCCACCGCCACTTGTCGGCGTCCAAGTTTGTTGCTTGCATGTTTATGGGGTAGAAAAATACCTAGTTTAACATGGTGTACTTACCTTGCAAGTTTAGCAACTCTAAAATATGGTTTAGGGCAGAACAGTACCAAATCTATAGTTTGCACATGAGGATTTCCCGGACTTGTTGCTTGTTGTTCTGGCCTCATTTAAACTTACCTATAGAGGTAGTTTTCATATGCCTCACCTCTTGCCATGCTAACCAAAATTTAATATTGTTGAGTAGATAAACGAGAGAGAACTAAATAAGTCATGTGGTGTTTTCTTCAATATGCAACTCCGTTGCATATTGAGCTCCACTTAATTTGTAGTGTTATTTGTTGTACTTTGACATGCCATGCCGGACATGCATTGTCGGTGTCAAAACCGGCGGATCTCGGGTAGGGGTCCCGAACTGTGCGTCTAGGCCGGATGGTAACATGAGGCAGGGGACACGATGTTTTACCCAGGTTCGGGCCCTCTTGATGGAGGTAAAACCCTATGTCTTGCTTGATTAATATTGATGATATGGGTAGTACAAGAGTAGATCTACCACGAGATCGGAGAGGCTAAACCCTAGAAGCTAGCCTATGGTATGATTGTATGTTATGGTTGTTGTCCTACGGACTAAAACCCTTCGGTTTATATAGACACCAGAGAGGGTTAGGGTTACACAAGGTCGGTTACAAAGGAGGAGATATCCATATCCGTATTGCCTAGCTTGCCTTCCACGCTAAGTAGAGTCCCATCCGGACACGAGATGAAGTCTTCAATCTTGTATCTTCATAGTCTAACAGTCCGGCCAATGGAGATAGTCCGGCTGTCCGGAGACCCCCTAATCCCGGACTCCCTCAGTAGCCCCTGGACCAGGCTTCAATGACGATGAGTCCGGCGCGCAGTATTGTCTTTGGCATTGCAAGGCGGGTTCCTTCTTCGAATACATCACAGAAGAATTTGAATATGAGGATAGTGTCCGACCCTACAAAATAAGTTCCACATACCACCGTAGAGAGAATAATATTTTCGCAAATCCAATTTGCTGACTTGTTTCGGCAGCATGACTTTATGTCATGGCCCGGTGATTATTCGAACCGTTTTTCTTCAACCAGCTCCACACATAACGCGAGGCGGTTTCTTGACACGTCTTGTCAAAGCAGAGATCATGTTCCCCCAATTACGGGATTCTCATTAATGCGGTCGTGGGTAACACAACCGTGTCTAGGACTCCTAGATTATAGGCAAGACCTAAACGGCTACGGAGAGGACGCTTGATATTCACCCTCTTTATAAAGGGACAAGGTTTTCGATTTTTCCCTCTCGTGCTCAATCGAACCCTTCCCCCGCCTCGAGTTCTAACACCCAAAGCCCAGGTTAGGTGCTTCGGATCTTCAATCATGTCCGGATCCAGCCTTCAAGGCCGATGGATGCCCTCCTCCATTACGGAAGAGGTCATCAAGAAGTTGAGGGAGGCCAGATACCTGACCGCCGAGGTTTCGCATTGGCTGCCTGCTCGAGGGCAGGTCGTCCCTACTCCTGAACCCAACGAGAATGTCGTGTTCGTCTCCCACTTCCTCCGAGGCCTAGGCCTCAGTCTTGATCCCTTCGTCAGGGGTTTGATGTTTTATTACGGGCTAGATTTCCACGATCTAGCTCCGGAGTCCTTTCTCCACATCTCGACATTTATTGTCGTGTGTGAGGCCTTCCTCCGCATTACCCCTCACTTCGCCCTGTGGCTCAAGAACTTTGAAGTGAAGCCGAAGATGATCGAGGGGCAACATGCAGCGTGCGGAGGTGCATCAATAGGCAAGATGGCAGGAGCTCCATGGCCGAAAGGTTCCTTTCCAGAGGTGTCCGAATTATGGCAACGGGAGTGGTTTTACATCACGGCTCCCAGAAGTGCCAAGTGGGCGGCTGCCCCCGCTTTCCGCTCGGGCCCCCACCACAACTGATGTCATGGATTAGCAGAGGTCTGAGCTGGGGTGCAGCCAAGGACATGCCTATACTGCAAAGCCGCATTCAAGATCTCTTCAAGGGAGATTTTAATTTGGTTGTGCTAGTGCAAGTTATGCTGGTTCGTCAAGTCCAGCCTTGCAAACACCGGCCCCTTCGCTTGTGGGAGTTCAACCCAGAAGGACCGCATGCCATTCAAAGTTTCCTCGGCCTGATGCACGAGGAGATGTACAAGTCATTCTTTGGACCTCAAATAGAGTGTCCAGATACTACCGAGGACGTGGGCCTGAGCAGCAACCGCGCCGCCGAACAAGTAAGAAACCCTCTAACCAAACACATCGTTTTTTATTCACCATGAATTTATTTCTTAGAGTTCGCTCTCTGACCAGGACTGGCTAACAAAGGCGAAGATGATTCAGTGTTTGGCCACCCTCCTTGAGGGTTTGGAAAATCCGGTATTGGAAAAGATGCTCGAGCTCGCACCTTGCCCGAAGCCCTCTAAGGAAGATACAGGGGGGATAATACAGGCAAACGGGGGCCCCCATCGCTGCCAGTTCCAACCGAGGGAACTAGCTCCTCCATAAAGGAGGATGATCGAGGGAGGAAGAGGACTGCTTCCGTGGATCCGGAAGCCGAGGCCTCCAAACGGAAGAAGTCTCCAACAGAAGGTCCTGCCTCGGGGGGTGCTCTTGCCGCACAAAGTTCGCGGGGGGATCAGCCCTCCAACGAGTCGTAAGTGATCCAAAAAATACTTTAATAGTGAAGGTATACTATCTTTCTTCTGAGAAAATAACCGCCGCATATATCTTGCAGTTTGGGTCTTAGCCCTTCTCAGTTGAGCTCGTCTTCGGGGGATCTTCTTCTGGAGATGATGGAGAGCGAAATGCCTCCCCTGGACTCCTCCGCTTAAGAAGTGGGCAACCCCGAAGTGTCGTCACGGAGGACCTCTCCGGATCCGGTGAGGCCAGAAGATAATGCCATAGACCCCTGAAGTCCCCAGCGTCCGGCTTTCGAGGAGAGCGAACAAAGGAGTCCGGCACCGTCTGGTATGCGGTCGGACGTTCTGAGGGAGCTGTTGGGGCAAGCGGCCATCTCAGAAGAACACCATACACTGATGGGTATGGTGATGGAAAGAATTTCGTCCGCGAAAGCGGATTACATGAAGCCTTTATGAGTCTACTGACAGGCTTTGAGGTACGTGAGATAATATGTGATAGTACCGCACATGTTAGGTGTGCCCTGTGTAGATAGTAGCCCCTGAGACTCTGTTTGTCGTTGAGAACGGCGGCGAGCAGAGGATCATAGTCCCAGGCAATAACCGGACTGCCTTTATGTGCAGGTGGTGGAAGCTCCGGTGGCTAGCCGGACTAGTGAGTTTGCCGAATTAAAATGGCAACTGGATGCGGGAGACGCCGACATCGAGCTTGTTAACAAGAGGCTTGACAAATCACAGGGTAAGTAATGCTTTCTGGTGAATGTCACACAATAAGAGCAGCATAATGCTAGTATCTTTAATATGTTGTGACTGCAGACGGAGCTGCCATAGTGGACACCCTTCGGGCGGAGCTCGCCCAAGCCAAGGAACATGCGAGGATTAGTAATGCTGCTGCTTTGAAGGAGGCCGAAGAGTTGAAAGCCGAGAAGGCCGCACATTGCGAGAGCCAAGAGAAGATGGCCAAGATGGTCGTAGAATTAAAAGGCACTGCCGACCGTTGCCGGCTCCTTGAAAAAGAAAACCGAGCGAAGGCAACGGACCTTGAGAAGGCCACGGTGGCGGACAAAGACACCCGCTCTGCTATGAGAGCGAAGAAGGAGGAGCTGCGGGAACCCTGGGATATTGCGGCTGGGAAGCCCTTCATGCTACAGAGGAAGTTCGGAGATCCACGGTATGCCCCTCTGGATCGGCAGTGGAGTTCGCAGATGTGGCCAAGTACTTCCAAGTTCAAATAGATCGCGAAGTGGACAAGCTGTTCTGGTCGCAATTCAACGTTCCAGAGCGTCCGCTTTCATTGACTGACCAACTAGCCGAATGGGCCGAACTGAATAGGTTGTCCGGACTCGCCATGAGGTCTATCGTGGATCATCTATGGCCAGAAAAGCCAAAGCCGAACAGCTATTTCAGCTTAGTGCAGCAGGTCCTTGGTGCGGTGCCGCGGATTAATGCGATGAAGAGGTCGGCGTGCATAGAAGGCTCGCGGATGGCCCTTGCCCGTGTTAAAGCATACTGGGCGGAGATGGACGCTACCACTGTTGCGGCGCAGGGTTCGGCCATAAGCCGAGTGGCTGCCGAGCACTATTTTGAGGAGGTTCTCGAGGGTGCTCGTTTGATAGAGGCCCAGTGCTCGAAGAATATTATGTTTGAGTGATATGTATTCTCATTGTAAACACAATGTTTTGATGAAATTTTATAGGGTTGTGTTTATACTTTTGCCTGAAAGTAGTATGATGCCTCATGTGCGGCTGTTTATGTATACGTGTGTATAACCTGAAAGATTGCAGTCGTCGGCTTCAGCCCCCACGCATATAATGCAGAGGTGCTCACAAAAAACGTGTGTTCACACTTAACCCAATGTCTTGGTCCTATTAAGGAGGTGATAGCGCAGCGAACAAGGCAACCGGACTATAATGCTTTAACACTTTCACTTAGCCATAGGAGTTTCATAGTGGGGCTACTAGATAGCCCCTGGTGGCTCCATACTCTCCCGATCTCGGGGTGCGTACATGCCTGGCCAGGAAACGGCCCTTCATTAAGGCGGAGGAATTCTAACATCCTTGTAGGTCATCGAGTGGTTGACCAGTCTCACACTATATCATGACAGTCATTTTTCGGCTTTCTCTACTGAGGTGCTCGTCCGGATGAACCAGGGCACAATCGCAGTAGTTCTCCTGATGCTGCCTTAGCCGATAAAGCAGAACGTAAGGTACCAAATCACAGGAGCCGGGCAAACCCAACATTTGACCAAACACAATGATTCGGAGCTGATGCATATAAGGCCAAACTCGCGACGCCGAACACTCCCTAAGGTATTCGGTCTTTATGGTATAAACCGGGCCTAAATAGTGCCCTTTGTAAGAAGCCCCTTGTGTCCAGGTACGTGCATTATTCTGACATGGCCACACGCCAAGACATTAGCATCCTTCTCAATTGTGCTGAGAATTCGGTGGATGTGTATCAACAAGAGACAGTAAAAAAGGTTTACGCAGGGTCTTAATCTAAAAAGAATCCTTGTACGGGCACGTCCGATACGTTGGGCCCCTTGTATTTGTAATAGGGGTGTGGCCATTAATCCGGTACAAATTACATATAGCAGCGTCGGACGCGTCTAACCGCGTCCGTGGTCTTGACGACCTATCAAATGCTTTAGTTGATGAGGCCGTTTTTAGTGTGCGGCTGCCAAGGCAGTCACATTCTCTTCGGCGCGCAAAGATCGCTTAATACTTCTGTTCACTGTAATGATGCCACGTGGGCCGGGCATCTTGAGCGTGAGGGAAGCGTAGTGCGGTATTGCATTAAAGCGAGCGAAAGCTTCGCGTCCAAGTAGTGCTTGATAGCCACTTTGGAACGGAGCGATGTGGAAGGTTAAATGTTAGCTATGGAAGTTATCAGGGAAGCCGAATATAACCTTTAGTAGCAGGGAGCCCGTGCAATGAGCCCCTGGGCCTGGCGTTACTCCTTGAAAGGTAGTATTGCTATGGCAAATTTTCGTTGGGTCTATCCCCATTTCGCGGATTGTATCCTGGTATATCAGGTTTAGACTGCTACCACCGTCCATCGGGACTCGCGTGAATTGGTATCCATCAATTATTGGGTCTAATACCAGGGCAGCCCATCCTGCACGCCGGATACTTGCTGAGTAATCACGATGGTCGAAAGTGATCGGTTGAGACGACCAGTGGCAGGACTCCGCGGTGATAGGCCCTTGGGCATATTTTTCTGGGAGTGCCGTTTTGTTACTCCCCTTGATCACGTGTAACACGTTTACTGTTTTGACTTCTGGTGGAAATTTCTTTTGTTCCCCAGTGTCTTGCTTGAGAGGCTCATCCTCGTCTTCGCTTGGTGTATCCTCCCCCTTGTGTACGGCGTTGAGCTTGCCGGACTGCTTGAAGACCCTACATTCTCTGTGGGTATGATTAGCGGGTTTACCAGGGGTGCTATGGATCTGACATATTTGGTCCAGAATTTTGTTTAGGCTGGACAGTTCGTCTCTGGCGCCTTTAGAGGGCTGCTTTTGCTGACCTGGCTGAGAGCTTTTGAATCGGGCGTTTACTGTCGTGCTCTTCGTGCTGTCTTCTTTATTCCGGTGTTTGTTATTGCTGTTGCGCCGTGATTTCCTGTTTCCATCTCAAACTTCAGATGTACTGGGGTCGTTGGTGCTGCATCTGGCTAGCCAGCTATCCTCACCCGCGCAAAAGCGGGTCATGAGGCTTGTTAATGCTGCCATTGTTCTCGGCTTTTCTTGGTCGAGGTGTCTGGCAAGCCATTCCTCATGGACGCTATGCTTAAAAGCTGCCAAGGCTTCGGCGTCCGGACAGTCGACAATTTGGTTCTTTTTAGTAAGAAACCTGTTCCAAAGCTTTCAGGCTGACTCTCCGGGCTGTTGAGTTATATGACTCAAATCATCCGCGTCCGGAGGTCGGACATAAGTCCCTTGAAAATTTGCCCGAAAGGCGTCTTCGAGCTCTTCCCAGCTTCAAATGGAGCTTTCGGGGAGGCTCTTAAGCCAGTGCCGAGCTGACCCTTTGAGTTTGAGGGGTAAATACTTAATGGCGTGGAGATCATCTCCCTGAGCCATGTGGATATGGAGGATATAGTCCTCAATCCAGACCCCAGGGTCTGTTGTTCCATCGTATGCCTCTATGTTTACGGGTTTGAATCCCTTTGGAAATTTGTCACATCCCTAGCTTCTGGTTTTCCACTAGGCTAGCTTCATGTGTGCATCATGTTTAAATTTTATTTAAAAGTTGAATTGGGGGTGATAAAACCCTAGCACTTTGAAATCCAAATAGGTCTAGCTTAAATAAATTGCATTCAAGAACCCAAAATGCTCTTATTTGATGTTTGATATTTTTGGCAATGGTTTTGATCCATACCAAAAATAATGAGCATTTTTAAGGAACAAGTTGCGCATTGAATTTAAGTCATAAAATATTTGAATTGGGGCATTTAATTGCTATTAATATTATTAAATGCTCCAACAATTCTGGAAATAGCTAAGGGCCTCTGAGATAATTCAGTTATTGCCCATAATTAATTTCAGGATTTATAGAAATGATTTGGTGTTTTTACCAAATCAAAATCAAATTGCAAAAATAGAAAACAGAAACCAAAATAGGAAAAAATAGAGAAGGAGAAAACCTACCTGGCCTTACCTGTAGTCGGCCCAGCTGCACTGGTGAGCCCACCTGGTGGCCCAGCCCACCAGGGGCAGAGCCGTCTTCAACCTGTGCCTACTGGCAGAGGCGTGTCCGCGCGCGCGCCGTAGCTCGCCACCTCTTGCTTGTCGCTGTCCGCCTGGAGCTGGCTACGAATGACACGCACCCCCTAGGCCCCTCTCACTCTCCCTGTTCCTCTCACCTCTTCTGCTCCCCTCTCGCGCGCACCACCGAGCGGAGCTCGTCGCCACCGTCGCCGTTCACCATGGCCACTGCACCCCTCTCACCTCCCCGGCGTGCCCCAGGGAACCGCCTCATCGCCTTCGTCCTCGTCTTCGAGTCATGCAACGCCGGGTGCCCTGGAATGCCGCCATCGCCATCGTCATCATCCTCTGCCTCGACGATTGCCACCCGTTGATTCGCTGTCTCCGCCGCCTCCCCGAGCACCCTGAGCTGCTCTACGACCTCGCCGTGAGCCCCTGCTCCTGCTCCCCCTCTCCGTTTTCCTCCTCATGTGTCGTAGCCGTCACCTCGTCTGCAACTGAACTCGCCGCCGCCCGCGCTCGTCTTCGGTGATGCTCCGGTGACCATTTGGTCTTGGGCATGCGCCCATTGAACTCACCGCACCATGTAGACGCTGTAGGTGCTAAGCGCACATCGCCATGGCCACCACAACCGCGTCCCAGCTCGCGCCCGAACTTTGGCGACCACAACCGAGCTCGCCGTCATTGACTCCGGCCACCCCCGGCCCGGAGACCACCCCCATCCGACGCGCTATCACGCCAGCTCTTCGTAGGGCCAAAGGGCGCACTAAACGGTGCACCGTAGGCAAAACCCGAGCCCCTCCAGTGTGCCTCCGCCACGTTTTTGGTCGCCGCCGGCGTAACTCCGGTGACGCTGACATGGCGCTGTCATTTTGACCATGGGCCCCACGCCTAAATTAACCCCAAGATTTATTCCCTGCTTAGTTTAGGTCAATATAGCCGGCTCCACATGTCATTTTGACCATGCCACGTCAACGTTGACCCGGACCCACTGGTCAGCCTCTATCCCTTCCCTGTTTCACTGACGTGCGGGTCCCACTGGTCAGGTTTGACATGGACCCGTTCTATTGACCTGCTAAGGTCAGCATGACGCAGTGCTGATGCAATAACTCTTTTCTGGATTTCTTTTACAGGAAATTCCAGAAAATTGCCTAAACTTCTAAAAATCTTAGTAATTCAACCGTAACTCAAAATCAAACAAATTATATATGAAAAATTATCAGAAAAATCCAATCTATCCATTTATGCTACTATCATGCATGTTCAACCAACTTATACCCCTGTATAAGTGAAAACATGATAATGGCATTTTAAATACCCCTTATGGAGTTTGCTTATGAACCATTGGTTCATATGGACTTAATTTAAATTGTTGCTAGATGCATTAGTACAAATCATAGCATATTTACATGTCATGATCATGCATCATATTGTCGCATTTGCATTGATTGTGTTCTTCTCTATTGCCGGTGCTTGTCCCCTCTCGGTAGGCGTATCCCGACGATGAGTTCGATGACACCGATGAAGAGCTATAATATCTTCAGAAGTGCCAGGCAACCAAAACCCCCTTGTTCATTCCGATACAATCCCACTCTCTCGCTCCTGCTCTCTTTTACTGCATTAGGACAACAACGTTTCAACTGTTACATGTTGCGGTAGCTGAACCCCTTTCCTCTGCATGACCTGTCATTGCCACAGTAAATAGATGAAACCCACTAGCATGAGTAGGAGTTGTTTGAGCCCTGATGTGCATACTCATTCATGTTTGTTTGTCATGCCTGCTACTGCTTAGAGTTGAGTCAGGTCCGATGCATCGGGGATGAATTGGAATGTGGTGAACATGTCCTACTGTTGAGAGCTAAGTGTGTGAACACGATTTGGTAAAGGTAGCGGTGAGAGGCCATGTAGGAGTACATGGTGGGTTGTCTCATTGTAGCCGTCCTTAGGACTGAGTTCTGTGTTTGTGATCCATGAATAGCTAGTACCACGCATTGGAATGCTTAAGTGCCCCTCTCGACTTATTAATGAACCTGATCTCTGTCCAGGAGTTGCAACTAGTTTCCGGTGTTTGTAGGTTGTGTTAGTAGTCTACCAAGTGGCACCCGGTATAGGTGGGCTTGGGACAGACAAGGCACAGTGTCCCGGTGTACCAAGTGGCACCCAGATGGTGGGCTTGGGAACCCTGTAGACATCGTTTGGGGCCGTGAGCGACACCCCGGCCGGATCTCCTTGCGGATGGAACCCGAATAGGCGATAAACCTAGACTAGAGACTTGTTGGTTAGTCAGGTCGTGGCCGACTCCCTCCCCCGGCTTCCGCTTGAAGGTTGCCGAGGTACATGGCGTATACAGGGCAATAAGTGGCGAGAGCGTGTGTGAAGAAGTACACCCCTGCAGGGTTATCATTATCTATTCCAATAGCCGGATTCCTCGGATCTGGAAACTTGGACCCCTTGCATAGTTCATAGACAAGTGTAAGTGGATACTCTAAAAACTCGCAAGATAAGCGTGAGTGCTATGGATGGCGTTCTCGCAGGGAGATGGGAGCGGATCCATAGTGGTGTATTGGCATAGTGAATTTGTGGACTCGTGTGCGCCACCCCAAAAGAGTTACTCGCAGTCGTAGTATAGGATAGCCACTGAGTCAAAGCTGGATTGCTGCAGTCAAACTCCACCACCCCCTTTATTGATACCGATCCATATGTAGTTAGTTCTGATGTAAGTCTTGCAGGGTACATTTGTACTCACGTTTCCTTATTTTGTGTTTTGCAGAGAGACGTCAGTCTCGCTAGTAGTTCCACATGGACTTCAACGTTTAGCTTGTTACCTCAGCTACGATCTTGTCCCCTTGGGAGGGTCTTGTAGATAGTCAGGCTTCTGAGCCTTCTTCGTTTGTAGTTGTCTATACTCAGACAAGTTAAGCTTCCACATGTGCTTGTTGCTTGTATGCTCTGTATGTTGGGTCATGAGACCCATGTTTGTAATATCTCGCTCCTCGGAGCCTAATGAGTAAATACTTTGAGTCATAGAGTTTTGTTGTGATGCCATGTTGTATTTACACATATCGAGCATATTGTGTGTATGATTGAAATGCTTGGTATGTGTGGCATCTGACAATCTAGTTGTTTATCCTTGGTAGCTCTCTTATGGGGAAATGTAGTCTTGTGCTTCCATGAGCCATAGTAGTCCGCTACAGCCTGGTTCACCGTAGTCCTGCTTGCCCAGCACTACTGCTCCGGAACACTTGATTGGCCGGCATGTGATTCACTTCGGTCCTGTGTCTGTCCCTTCGGGGAAATGTCACGCGGTGACATCCAGAGTCCAGCCTAGCCTGCTACAGCCCGGTTCACCGGAGTCCTGTTAGCACAGTGCTACAGCCTGGATTCGCACGCTGCTGACCGACATGCTCGATGTTGATTCATGTATGCCTGGCCCCGTAAGTTTGTGCCACTTTGGGTTCACGACTAGTCATATCGGCCCGGGTTCTCTATCATATGGATGCTAGCGACACTATCATATACATGAGCCAAAAGGCGCAAATGGCCCCAGGCCATGGTAAGGTGACACCCGTGGGAATACCATGCATGAGGCCGCAAAGTGATATGAGGTGTTACCGGCTAGATCGATGTGACTTGGAATCGGGGTCCTGACAGCTTTGGTATCAGAGCCTGACTGCCTGTAGGATTACCAAGCCAAACCGGTCGAAGTTGAGTCTAGAAATGCTTTAGTTATGTAAGGGAATTGATTGTGGAAGGGAATGTAAGGTTGTTTTTACTCGTTTACCCTATGGCCTTCTAATCTGAGTCATCCTCTTCTCTTCTACGGGGATTAAGAACTAGGCTTCTCATCTTTCTATCAGGATCACATGTTACTAATCCGTAGACTCTTTGGATTGTTGGATTTAAGCCCCAGTTCAGTTTCTACTACTTCCGTGTGTTCATAGTTGGTCTCGGAACCTTGATATTGTGCTTCTGAGTGGTCATGCCATTTTTTGCAGGTTGTCTCAAATCTTTTTGAGCATTTACAGTCGTTATGTTGTCCGAGTCATCCCGGGTTTCTAGATAGTCTGATGCACTTGCAATCACTTCTCCATGTTCCTGATGTCCATTTGGGCTAGATTAATCACACTAAACGATCAGTTAAGGTACTCTGTTGCCCCGACATATATGTTGGAGCTATTATTATGACCCTAGGTGTTTTAGGGAGTCACCTAGTAATCTAGCCATGTTTTGTGTTCCAGTGTGATGATTCTGGCCACCATTCTCGAGAGCATCCCGCGATGCTACTTAGTAGTAGGTGTTCTACTCCTAGGTTCTTGACCCAAGATTCACTCTACTTACCTCGTGTTGATAGTGTCACTCGTACCTTTAGGATATTAGTAACCTTTGTGATAGTCCTCGAGGTCCGTGGAATTTCCTTCTCCCAAATACTATGAACTGCTTATGGCAGAAGTTCTTTTGCACCAAAAGATCACAACCAGAGTGCTCTTGATGAGTTCTCCATTTTACATTGTGAATCTTCCAGTCCTACCTCTCTGCATGGGTTATCCGAAGAAACCTGTTGAACTTGGTTCGAATACTAATCTATGCATCCACAACTCAGAAAATTATATGTTCCTTTGAGTTGTCCCTCTTTAGTTGTTTTCTGACTCTCATCTATCAATTGATAGTCGGGAGTAATTGTGCAATCGTGTCATTGATGCCTATTATTCTTGTGGTCCGTCAAGCCATTCTATTCCGGAATGACTAGGAGAAACAAACTCCAGTACCTCGTCCACTTCTAGGATTGGGTCAAAGTAGTTGTATTTCGCAGATCAAAATGCCAATCCATCTTTTGCTCTGTTCTACCTTGGAGTGTTACCATCTTGATGTCAGGAATGTCATGAGAATTGCATCAACTCTTATGAATTCTTGATGAAGTGATACTTCTCGCCATCATCATTCGTTCCTCGGTTCCATGTTGTTGCAACCGGAATGCCGATAAGTGAACCGTGATGTCTGAAATCAATACTCCTAGCAACCTCGTTGCTTGGTGGTTAATGGACGATAATCTCATTCTTGGTGTGTTGATTATGGAATCATCATTCTAAGATTGATCGTGCTACCTAGTCCATTTTCCTGGTGCACTTTTCGATCAAGAGTTGGGAATATGTCTATCCCTGCTTATTTGATCATACCATCCTGCCTAAAAGAGCAAGATTGATCTCGAGCTTAATAACATGATGGTGGTTCATGATTTTCCGAATATCTTCTCGGAAGTATTTACAGGTTGTCCCCTGACCGCTATGTTAAGCTCGTGATCAAGTTGGTTTCTTGTAACGAACCCTTCTCCAAGAATCTGTGTTGAATACCATGAGCTAGTTGGTTAAGCTGAACAACAACTTGGAGAGTTGGAAGATAAAAGCTTGCCTAACTTAGTTCGTTCCAAAGGGATATTCTTGTGTAGTGTGTGTTGAAGAAAGATGATATCTTCATCGATTGGTCCCTGTGATCAGTTGTTGGACCTATTATCTTATCAATCCTTTGATTTGAGTGCGGGCTATTGTCAAATCAAATCAGTACCAACGATGTTCGTAATGGTGTCTTACTCGTGGTTGATCCCTCGAGCATACACCATTACATCTTTTGGTCTGACCAATAGTAACACATTGTTCACATAATGGTGGAAGTTCAGTGATATGGAAATTCTGATGAGTTGCTGTTGAGCCCAACAGCAGCATCCTGTCTCCTCCATGATTCATGTTGAACATTGAGCTAGTGTTGGAAACTTTTGAAAGCATTTTCTTCATACTATCTCATGAAGGATAGGTTTGTATGAAACAAGTGACTTTCTTTAATTCACGTGCACTTGATGTAAGTTGTCGTCCTGGATCCGAGAAAGATTGTTTTTGCTTCCTCTGGAATTGTCCCAAGTTAGTCACGCCTATATGCGAAGTACTCTATGGTTTGATAGGTTGGCCTCCTCCATTTCCATATGTGTTTCCTAGCACACCAAGCCACTGATTAATTTATTCAAGGAGAAGTAGTTCCTTCTTAAGAGCAAGACTTATGCAAGGACTCCGACATCCTCGATGATGGTTCCCCTTTTGAACTCGGTAGCATTTTATTGTAAGACTACTATGCGGTCATGCTTGTCTAGGACAGCATGTTCACATGTGTGTAGTAGAACCAGCTCATGTTTTGGAGCTTGCTATTGTAGTTCATTTCTTGATAATCTCGCAACATCGTCTTGTCGATTTGTGTTGCAAAATTTCTTTTCCAGACATGATGTCTGAAATGTCCTGTTACCGACCAGATCTGAATCTCAGGCAGATATGATGGTTGGAACTATTCCAAGATCTATGATGTAGGTCCCGACAAGGTTGATGTTGGCCGACACACCTAGCCGAAGATCTATTATTGTAGCATCTTAACTGAGCAAGTTGACCATCCTCTCCATAAGGATGTCGTGCGACTTATTTTAGAAGTTGTTGCTTATGGATCCCTTGTTCTCCCGAAGTCAGACCTTTACTTGATGTTCTAGATACCGACGGGTAATGGATTACGTTACCACATCAAGGAGAACATTAGAAGCGGAGTGCTAAATGTCTCTCGGTCGATCATCCAGATTCTGTTTCCTTAGCCTCGCTACGGGGAAGTCTGAGAAGGTCTTATCTTCTTTTGTATCCGCATCATCCATCACTAGTCATCATGGTAGTATGTCGTGTTGCCAGGATCCTTGCCACGGATGCTGGTAAAACCTTGATGAGTATGGAAATTCTCAAGTCCCTAAGAGCACACTCATTCACTAGGTTATATCCTCGGTATCAATTGGGATGTGCCTCCCGTTTGCCGAGTTGTTCTATAACCATAGTTTCCTTTCTGATCTGAGTATGCCATTTCTCTGAACTCCGTCAAACAATCGTTTGTATTTTGCCTCAGGTTGGTGAAAAGAGTTCCAATGATCTATGAATCAAAAGTAATTCTTTTTTCCACTTAAGGGAAAAATTCTACGAGTCACCTTCCTCGAGGTGTCCCGTTATGGTATCGTGGGCAACTTAACTCCTCACTACTTTGAAACCCCCCTCACCATCTATTTAAGCGTCGAATTGTTGCCTACCAATTTGAACCTTTGTCATATGTTTCTCATCCATCATCTCTGATGTGTGTTCTGCGTCTCACCTCAAGGGATGTTTCTATGGCTCATTCCGTGAGTTGATCTTGTGTTCATTAAGATCGATGATCCAGTCTTGTGAGGTTGTCTTGCTCTCTTGTCGCCATGTTGGATGAAGTTCTCGAAGGGAAGGATGTCATAATCAATATGATGTAGCGGATCAACATCTCCGAGAGGGCAGTTGGATCATGAAGATCGTGTTAGCTTTGGGTCACCTCTAATTTCTTACCTCACATCTTGAATCTCGGGACGAGATTCTTGTTTTAATGGGGGTGAGTTGTCACATCCCTAGCTTCTGGTTTTGCACTAGGCTAGCTTCATGTGTTCATCATGTTTAAATTTTATTTAAAAGTTGAATTGGGTGTGATAAAACCCTAGCACTTTGAAATCCAAATAGGTCCAGCTTAAATAAATTGCATTCAAGAACCCAAAATGCACTTATTTGATGTTTGATATTTTTGGCAATGGTTTTGATCCATACCAAAAATAATGAGCATTTTTAAGGAACAAGTTGGGCATTGAATTTAAGTCATAAAATATTTGAATTGGGGCATTTAATTTCTATTAATATTATTAAATGCTCCAACAATTCTGGAAATAGCTAAGGGCCTCTGAGATAATTCAGTTATTGCCCATAATTAATTTCAGGATTTATAGAAATGATTTGGTGTTTTTACCAAATCAAAAACAAATTGCAAAAATAGAAAATAGAAACCAAAATAGGAAAAAAAAACAGAGAAGGAGAAAACCTACCTGGCCTTACCTGTAGTCGGCCCAGCTGCACTGGCGAGCCCACCTGGTGGCCTAGCCCACCAGGGGCAGAGCCGTCTTCAACCTCTGCCTACTGGCAGAGGCGTGTCCGCACGCGCGCCGTAGCTCGCTACCTCCTGCTTGCCGCTGTCCGCCTGGAGCTGGCTACGAATGACACGCACCCCCCCAGGCCCCTCTCACTCTCCCTGTTGCTCTCACCTCCTCTGCTCCCCTCTCACGTGCACCACCGAGCGGAGCTTGTCGCCACCGTCGCCGTTCACCATGGCCACTGCCCCCTCTCACCTCCCCGACGTGCCCCAGGGATCCGCCTCATCGCCTTCGTCCTCCTCGCCGAGTCACGCAATGCTGGGTGCCCTGGAACGCCGCCATCGCCATCGTCATCATCCTCTGCCCCGACGATTGCCGCCCGTCAATTCGCCGTCTCCGCCGCCTCCTCGAGCACCCTGAGCTGCTCTACGACCTCGCGCGTGAGCCCCTGCTCCTGCTCCCCCTCTCTGTTTTCCTACTCATGCGCCATAGTCGTCACCTCGTCTGCAACCGAACCCGCCGCCGCCCGCGCTTGTCTTCGGTGATGCTCCGGTGACCATTTGGTCTTGGGCATGCGCCCATCAAACTCACCGCACCACGTAGACGCCGTAGGTCTAAGCGCACATCACCACGGCCACCACAACCTCGTCCCAGCTCGCTCCCGAACTCCGGCGACCGCAACCGAGCTCGCCGCCGTTGACTCCGGCCACCCCAAGCCCGGAGACCACCCCCATCCGACGCGCTATCGCACCAGCTCTTCGTAGGGCCAAAGGGCGCACCGAACGGTGCACCATAGGCGAAACCCGAGCCCCTCCAGTGTGCCTCCGCAGCGTTTTTGGTCGCCGTCGGCGTAACTCCGGTGACGCTGACGTGGCGCTGTCATTAGCCACTAATGACCCAGCTAACTAACCCTCCTCTCTCACTAACTATGGGCCCCACGCCTTAATTAACCCCAGGATTTATTCCCTGCTTAGTTTAGGTTAATATAGCCGGCCCCACATGTCATTTTGACCATGCCACGTCAATGTTGACCTGGTCCCACTGGTCAGCCTCTATCCCTTCCCTGTTTCACTGACGTGCGGGTCCCACTGGTCAGGTTTGACCTAGACCCATTCGGTTGAACTGCTGAGGTCAGCATGATGCAGTGCTGATGCAATAACTCTTTTCTGGATTTATTCTTTTACAGGAAATTCCAGAAAATTGCCTAAACTTCTAAAAATCATAGTAATTCAACCGTAACTCCAAATCAAACAAATTATATATGAAAAATTATCAGAAAAATCCAATCTATCCATTTATGCTACTTTCATGCATGTTCAACCAACTTATACCCCTGTATAAGTGAAAACATGATAATGGCATTTTAAATACCCCTTATGGAGTTTGCTTATGAACCCTTGGTTCATATGGACTTCATTTAAATTGTTGCTAGATGCATTAGTACAAATCATAGCATATTTCCATGTCATGATCATGCGTCATATTGTCGCATTTGCATTGATTGTGTTCTTCTCTATTGCCGGTGCTTGTCCCCTCTCGGTAGGCGTATCCTGACGATGAGTTCGTTGACACCGATGAAGAGCTATAATATCTTCAGAAGTGCCAGGCAAGCAAAACCCCCTTGTTCATTCCAATACAATCCCACTCTCTCGCTCCTGCTCTCTTTTACTGCATTACGACAACAACGTTTCAACTGTTACATGTTGCGGTACCTGAACCCCTTTCCTCTGCATGACATGTCATTGCCACAGTAAATAGATGAAACCCACTAGCATGAGTAGGAGTTGTTTGAGCCCTGATGTGCCTACTCAATCATGTTTGTTTGTCATGCCTGCTAATGCTTAGAGTTGAGTCAGGTCTGATTCATCGGGGAAGAATTGGAATGTGGTGAACATGTCCTACTGTTGAGAGCTAAGTGTGTGAACACGATTTGGTAAAGGTAGCGGTGAGAGGCCATGTAGGAGTACATGGTGGGTTGTCTCATTGCAGCCGTCCTTATGAACTGAGTTCTGTGTTTGTGATCCATGAACAGCTACTACCACGCATTGGAATGCTTAAGTGCCCCTCTCGACTTATTAATCAACCTGATCTCTGTCCAGGAGTTGCAACTAGTTTCTGGTGTTTGTAGGTTGTGTTAGTAGTCTACCAAGTGGCACCCTGTACAGGTGGGCTTGGGACAGACTAGGAACAGTGGCCCGGTGTACCAAGTGGCACCCGGATGGTGGGCTTGGGAGCCCTGTACACATCGTTTGGGGCCGTGAGCGACACCCCGGCCGGATCTCCTTGCGGATGGAACCCGAATAGGCGATAAACCTAGACTAGAGACTTGTTGGTTAGTTAGGTTGTGGCCAACTCCCTCGCCCGGCTTCCGCTTGAAGGTTGACGAGGTACATAGCGTGTACAGGGCAATAAGTGGCGGGAGCATGTGTGAAGAAGTACACCCCTGCAGGGTTATCATTATCTATTCGAATAGCCGGATTCCTCGGATATGGAAACTTGGACCCCTTGCATAGTTCCTAGACAAGTGTAAGTGGATACTCTAAAAACTCGCAAGAGAAGCGTGAGTGCTATGGATGGCGTTCTCGCAGGGAGACGGGAGCGGATCCATAGTGGTGTATTGGCATAGTGAATTTGTGGACTCGTGTGTGCCACCCCAAAAGAGTTACTCGTAGTCGTAGTATAGGATAGCCACTGAGTCAAAGCTGGCTTGCTGCAGTCAAACTCCACCACCCCCTTTATTGATACTGATGCATATGTAGTTAGTTCTGATGTAAGTCTTGCTGGGTACATTTGTACTCATGTTTTCTTATTTTATGTTTTGCAGAGAGATGCCAGTCTTGCTAGTAGTTCCACATGGACTTCGACGTTTAGCTTGTTACCTCAACTACGATCTTGTCCCCTTCGGAGGGTCTTGTAGATAGTCAGGCTTCTGAGCCTTCTTCGTTTGTAGTTGTCTCTACTCAGACAAGTTAAGCTTCCGCATGTGCTTGTTGCTTGTATGCTCTGTATGTTGGGCCATGAGACCCATGTTTGTAATATCTCGCTCCTCGGAGCCTAATGAGTAAATACTTTGAGTCATAGAGTTTTGTTGTGATGCCATGTTGTATTTACATATATCGAGCATATTGTGTGTATGATTGAAATGCTTGGTATGTGTGGGATCCGACAATCTAGTTGTTTATCCTTGGTAGCCTCTCTTATGGGGAAATGTAGTCTTGTACTTCCATGAGCCATAGTAGTCCGCTACAGCCCGGTTCACCGGAGTCCTACTAGCCCAGCACTACTGCTCCGAAACACTTGACTGGCCGGCATGTGATTCAGTTCGTTCCTGTGTCTGTCCCTTTGGGGAATGTCACGTGGTGACATCCGGAGTCCTGCCTAGCCTGTTACAGCCCGGTTCACTGGAGTCCTGTTAGCCCAGTGCTACAGCCTGGATTCGCATGATGCTGACCGACATGCTCAATGTTGATTCATGTATGCATGTCCCCCTAAGTTAGTGCCACTTTGGGTTCACGACTAGTCATGTCGGCCCGGGTTCTTTGTCATATGGATGCTAGCGACACTATCATATACGTGAGCCAAAAGGCGCAAACGGTCCCGGGCCATGGTAAGGCAACACCCGTGGGAATACCGTGCGTGAGGCCGCAAAGTGATATGAGGTGTTTCCGGCTAGATCGATGTGGCTTGGAATCGGGGTCCTGACAAAATTCATGGTCCAGCACCTCATTGGTGAAACATAGGGGGTGTGCGGCACCCCTATATCTGGTTGTACCGCTTTGTTCGGATGTTTGTTGTGTTGCATCATATGCTGGAGCACGCTTGCATGGTCCATAGATGGATCTGGTTTCGTCGTCCTTTTGATGCGAGCCCTCGCGTAGACCGCGTATTGGCTTATGTGCGGTGTTGCTTGCCGCTTTATGTTGGCCGTGAGGTCGTCTATTCGGCCAGATGGCTGTTTTAATTTTTGGCTCTTCGAATTCAGGTAGCAACTTCCGCTTTGGGTAGCTCTTGGTGGGGCGATTGCCGCCGTACTTCGCTGCTGTGTTGAGTACTTTACTCCATCTGATTTGGAGTGTGTCCTGCGCAGCCTTGAGCCTTTGCTTCTGCTTTTTTAGACTCCTTGTGGTGGCAATGAGCCTTTGATGGGCATTCTGTTGCTCCGGGTGTCTGTTCAGTGTGATGTCGTCTGGACTATTATCTTTGACAGAGTCGGGTTGTTCGGTTTGATTATCCGTGTTGCCGTGGTCCGGCAATGGCTCGCCCTGCTCTAACGCTGGGTCTGTATGATCGTTGTTTCTACCGAGGCAGGATTTGGGGTGGCGCTTATGCCGCTGCTTTGACTGCTTCTCGAGGGGACAAGCCTTCGTAGCGTCCTTCCGTTCCTCGTTGTCGTCTTCTTTTGGTGTGTCCACCATGTATACGTCATATGATGAGGTGGACGTCCAGCGCCCTATGGCCGGTGGTTCCTTTTCGCCTCCCACATCATCGTCCATACCGTCGATGTCTTCGGAGTCGAAGTCGAGCATGTCGGTTGAGTCATCGACAGTGGCTATTAAGTGGGTGGTGGGTGGGCATCGAATTTCTTCGTCGTCCGCATCCCGATCCTGCCGGACATAGTTCGGCCAGGATTCTCCTGACAAGGAGAGAGACCTTAATGAGTTCAGTATGTTGCCAAAGGGCGAGTGCTAAAAAATATCCGCGGAGGTAAACTCCATGATCGGCGCCCAATCGGATTCGATAGGAACGGGCGTAGGCGGTTCAGAGTCCGTGGCTGGAGAAGGATCCGGCAGTCTAACAACACGGCTCATGTGCAAGGCAAGGTCGATGTTCGGCTCGATCGGCGCTGAGGGTAAGGCCTCCGTGGCGGGGTCCATCCACCCGTCCGCAGAAGGCGCGACTGGCTCCGAATTGAGGGTCGGAGCGGCTGCCGGTGCGATCTCCTTAACACTATCTGATGGGAGAGCTAAGTCATGCTCATCGTGACCGTGTGGCGCACAAGGTAGAGGCTTGAATCCGTCGAGGATCAAATCTCCACGGATATCGGCCGTGTAGTTTAAGCTTCCAATTCTGACCTAATGGCCAGGGGCGTAGCTTCCAATCTGCTCCAGATGGCCAAGCGAATTAGCCCGTAGTGCAAAGCCGCCGAATACGAAGATCTGTCCGGGGAGAAAAGTCTCACCCTGGACTGCATCGCTATCGATGATAGTAGGAGCCATCAAGCCTAACGGCGATGACACAGAGGAACTCTCAATGAAAGCACCAATGTCGGTGTCAAAACCGGCGGATCTCGGGTAGGGGGTCCCGAACTGTGTGTCTAGGCCGGATGGTAACAGGAGGCAGGGGACACAATATTTTACCCAAGTTCGGGCCCTCTTGATGGAGGTAAAACCCTACGTCCTGCTTGATTAATATTGTTGATATGGGTAGTACAAGAGTAGATCTACCACGAGATCGGAGAGGCTAAACCCTAGAAGCTAGCCTATGGTATGATTGTATGTTATGGTTGTTGTCCTACGGACTAAAACCCTTCGGTTTATATAGACACCGGAGAGGGTTAGGGTTACACAAGGTCGGTTACAAAGGAGGAGATATCCATATCCGTATTGCCTAGCTTTCCTTCCATGCTAAGTAGAGTCCCATCCGGACACGAGACAAAGTCTTCAATCTTGTATCTTCATAGTCTAACAGTCCGGCCAATGGAGATAGTCCGGCTGTCCAGAGACCCCCTAATCCAGGACTCCTGCATGCATCATACTTGGTTGTGCATCATGCCATTTTTATGTGATGGTTTTTTACTATGCTGCTTGCTTCTTTCCCGGTTGCTTGTCTCGTTAGCTTCGGTTGCATTCCGGAGTTGTGAGGATCTGTTCGTCTACGTCCGTTTGTCTTCTTCATGGGCTCGTTCTTCTTCCTTGTGGGATCTCAGGCAAGATGATCATACCCTCGAAATCACTTCTATCTTTGCTTTGCTAGTTGCTCGCTCTATTGCTATATCGCGATACCTACCACTTGCTATATCATGCCTCCCATATTGTCATGTCAAGCCTCTAGCCCACCTTTCCTAGCAAACCATTGTTTGGCTATGTTACCGCTTTGCTCAGCCCCTCTTATAGCGTTGCTAGTTGCAGGTCAAGTTGAAGTTTGTTCCATGTTTAGAACATGGATTTTTTGGGATATCATTATTGTATCTTATTTACTTTAATGCACCTATATACTTGGTAAAGGGTGGAAGGCTCGGCCTTATGCCTGGTGTTTTGTTCCACTCTTGCCGCCCTAGTTTCCGTCATAACGGTGTTATGTTCCTTGATTTTGCGTTCCTTACGCGGTTGGGTGTTATGGGAACCCCTTGACAATTTGCTTTGAATAAAACTCCTCCAGCAAGGCCCAACCTTGGTTTTACATTTGCCTCACCTAGCCTTTTCCCTTGGGTTTCCGGAGCCCGAGGGTCATCTTTATTTTAACCCCCCGGGCCAGTGCTTCTCTAAATGTTGGTCCAACCTGAGCGATGTCCGGCGCCCCCTGGGCAAACACGGTCTATGCCAACCCGACGTCTGGCTCATCCGGTGTGCCCTGAGAACAAGATATGTGCCGCTCCTATCGGTATTTGTCAGCATATTCGGGCGGCTTTGCTGGTCTTGTTTTACCATTGTCGAAATGTCTTGTAACCGGGATTCCCGATCGGGTCTTCCTGGGAGAAGGAATATCCTTCGTTGACCGTGAGAGCTTGTGATGGGCTAAGTTGGGACACCCCTGTAGGGTTTGAACTTTTGAAAGCTGTGCCCGCGTTTATGGGCAGATGGGAATTTGTTAATATCCACTTGTAGAGACCTTGACACTTAACTTAATTAACATGAATCAACCGCGTGTGTAGCCGTGATGGTCTATTTTCGTTCGAGTCTGGGAAGAGAACTGTCAGGACCCCGACTCAATGCCACATCGATCTAGCATGTAACACCTCATATCACTTTGCGGCCTCACGCACGGTATTCCCACGGGTGTCGCCTTACCTTTGCCCGGGACCGTTTGCATCTTTTGGCACACGTATATGATAGTATCGCTAGCATCCATATGATAAGGAGCCCGGGCTGACATGGCTAGTCGTAAACCCAAAGTGGCACAAACTTACAGGGACAGGCATCCATGACCCAACATCGAACGTGTCGGTCATCAGCGAGTGAATCCAGGATGTAGCACTGGGCTAGCAGGACTCCGGTGAACCGGGCTGTAGGGGGCTAACAGGACTCCGGTATTCATCACGTGACATTTCCCCGAAGGGACAGACACAGGAACGAAGAAGGACACATGCCGGCCAGCCTAAGTGTTCCGGAGCAGTAGCAAGCTATCATGGCTCGGTGGAAACACTAGGAGACATTTCCCGGTAAGAGAGGCTACTAAAGATAAACAACTAGATAGTCAGATCCCACACATACCAAGCATTTCAATAACATACACACAATATGCTCGATATGTGCAATACAACATGGCATCACAAAATGACTCTATGACTCAGGTATTTATTCAATAGGCTCCGAGGAGCGAGACATTACAATCATGGGTCTCATGACCCAACAATCAGAGCATACAAGTCAAAGCACATGCGGAAGCTTAACATGTCTGAGTACAGACAACTATAAATGAAAAAGGCTAAGAAGCCTGACTATCTACCAGATCCTGCCGAGGGCACAAGATCGTAGCTGAGGTAACAAGCTAAACGTCGAAGTCCACGTGGAACTACTAGTGAGACTGAAGTCTCTCTGCAAAAACATAAATTAAGCAACGTGAGTACAAATGTACCCAGCAAGACTTACATCAGATCTATCTACATATGCATCATTATCAACAAAGGGGATGGTGGAGTTTGACTGCAGCAAGCCAGCTTTGACTCGGTGGCTATCCTAAACTACGACTGCAAGTAACTCTTTTGAGGTGGCGCACACGAGTCCACATATTCACCAACCAATACACCACTGTGGAACCGCTCCCGTCTCCCTACGAGAACGCCATCCATAGCACTCACGCTTATCTTGCGTGTTTTAGAGTATCCACTTTCACTTGTCTATGAACTGTACAAGGGGTCCAAGTTTCCATATCCGAGGAATCCGGCTATTCGAATAGATAATGATAACCCTGCAGGGGTGTACTTCTTCACACACGCTTTCGCCACTTATCGCCCTGTATACGTCATGTACCTCGGCAACCTTCAAGCGGAAGCCGGGCGGGGGAGTCGGCCACGACCTGACTAACCAAACAAGTCTCTAGTCCAGGTTTATCGCCTATTCGGGTTCCATCCGCAAGGAGATCCGGCCGGGGTGTCGCTCACGGCCCCAAACGATGTGAGCAGGGTTCCCAAGCCCACCATCCGGGTGCCACTTGGTACACCGTGCCACTGTGCCTAGTCTGTCCCAAGCCCACCTGTACCGGGTGCCACTTGGTAGACTACTAACACTACCTACAAACACCAGAAACTAGTTGCAACTCCTGGACAGAGATCAAGTTGATTAATAAGTCGAGAGAGCTTGGAGCGCCCGGAGCCCAATGTGTGGTAGTAACTGATCATGGATCACAAACACAGAACTCAGTTCCTGAGGACGGCTGCAATGAGACAACCCACCATGTACTCCTACATGGCCTCTCACCGCTACCTTTACCAAATCGTGTTCACACACTTAGCTCTCAACAGTAGGACATGTTTTACACACCTCTGATTCATTCCCGATGAATCAGACCTGACTCAACTCTAAGCAGTAGCAGGCACGACAAACAAGCATGAATGAGTAGGCACATCAGGGCTCAAACAACTCCTACTCATGCTAGTGGGTTTCATCTATTTACTATGGCAATGACAGGTCATGCAAAGGATAAAGGGGTTCAGCTACCGCAGCAAGTAACAAATATGTCGTTGTTGTCCTAATGCAGTAAAAGAGAGCAGGAGCGAGAGAGTGGGATTTTATCAGAATGAACAAGGGGTTTTGCTTGCCTGGCACTTCTGAAGATAGCATTGAGTCTTCATCAGTATCAACGATCACAACGTCGGAACAACGTCTACCGAGGGGGAACAACACCGGCAAACATAGAAGAAACACGATCAATGCAATGCACAATATGATGCATGCTATGACATGGCAAAATGAATGTGTTTTGGGTTAATGCATCTAGCAACAAGTTAAATGGGGTTGGTTTGAATACAAGATTCAAATTCAAACCCCATATGTGATTATTTAAATGCCATTCACTTCATTTGTCCTAAACAGTAGTGATAAGTTGTTCTAACATGCATGGAAATGGTACAGATGGATTCCTTGAATTTTTCTGATAATTTTTCATATATAAAACATTTAATTTGGAGTTACGATTAATTTTCTATGATTTATTGAAGTTTTAGCTATTTCTGGAATTTCCTGATTATTATAAAATAAACTAAATTCCAGAAAAGGAATATTGCGTCAGCATGACCTCACCCTGACGTCATCAGGTCAACAGGGCGGGTCCAGGTCAAACCTGACGCGTGGGGGCCACACGTCAGTGTCACAGGGCTGCTTAGCTCACTGACAGGTGGGACCAAGTCAACGGCCACGTCAGCTTGGTCAAAGCTGACGTGTGGGCCCATGGGGTTAGTTAAATTAAACAGAAGATGTAATTTGTGTTAATTAGAGCATGGGACCCATTAGTCAGTGGCCTAGGGGGTTGGTTAGTGCGTCATTAGCGTTTAATGACGTCGCCACGTCACCAGCCACCGGAGTGTCGCCGGCGACGACCACGGCCGACAGCGGAGGTGCACCGTGCGCTCGCTACGGAGCACCATTTGACATGCGGTTTGCTCCTACGGGTTCCTGGGAGGAAGGCGCGTCTAAAGAGATAAGCGACAGCAGCTGGGGTGGCCGGAGCTGCCGGCGGCGAGCTCTTTTGCGGCTGCCGGAGTTCGGCTATCGACGGAAACCATGCCACAGAGCACGGGAGGAGCAGCAGTTGAGTGATTTGAGCTCCTTCGGATGCACTGAGCGTGTTGGCGGGCTCATAAGCAAGCGGCGACGGCTGTGGCCGCGACGGCGCCATGGCCGGCGGCGAGGGATTCTCGGGCAAGGTAGTGGGGCTAGCTAGAGTGCGCAAACAGGAAAAGGATGAGAAGGGGGAGATGCGGTAGCTCACAGGGAGGCCGGAGAGCGGTTCAGCGGGCTCGGGGACGCGTCGGGGACGGTGAATCGGCGCGCGGCATCCGGCGGCCGTGGACGAGGAAGAAGGGTCGCGTCGTTGTCTTGGGGTCCTCCGGCCTTGCGTGGGTCGGCGGAGAGGTGCTCGGGTTCTAGGCGGAGCTTGTGGGCTGGTCAGAGAAGCGAGGGGGAGGCGGTGGCCACGGTGGTTGCGAGCGACGTCGGCGGCGGACCTCGGTCATGGGGGGGAAACAGAGGAGCGAGGGGGAGGGAGGTCCAGAGAGCGAGGGAGAAGTGAGAGGGGGTCGGGGAGGCGCGTGGCGTCACCGGGGCGTCGAGGAGGAGCCAGGCAGGCTGGGAGGGAGGAGGTGGCCGGGGCGCGTGGCCTGCGCGCGCCACCGAGCAGCTTCGGGGTGAGCGGGAGGAAGACGATAGGGGGAGAAGCGGCGGTGGGCTGGGCCGCTGGAGGAGCTGGGCCAGGCAGGTAAGTCAGGTAAGTGGCTGGGCTTCTCTCTTTTTTTTTAAATTTCTGTTCTGTTTTCTTTTTAAATTTATTTTGCCACTGTTTTGAATTAAAAATAATTCAAACAATGCCAAAAGCTCCTCTGAATATTTTTATTTTGCTAGATGGACTTTTCCAAAAGCTCATAAAATATTTCAGGGGTATTTGAAATTATATTCTAATTATATGAATATAATTCAAATTCAAATAGCTAATGATTTAAATTCAAAGTCCCAAGATTAAGTCCTTAAAAATGTTCAATATTTTGGTTGGGACCAGAACCCTTTGCCAAAATTATCAAACATTTAAGAAGAGCGTTTTGGAACAATGAATGAGATTTTAGGGTTTTTGCCCTTCTTTTATTTAGGGTTTTCAGGCTTCCAAATTCCTCAGTTCAAGTTTCAAAAATTTAAGCATGATGCACAGATGGAAGCAAGCATAGGTCAGGCCAGAACTAGGGATGTGACAAGAACACGGTCTCGTGTTATGCTTGAACGTAAGTAGATTCAGGATCACTTCTTGATCACTTCTAGTTCACGACCGTTGTGTTGCTTCTCTTCTCGCTCTTATTTGCGTATGTTAGCCATCATATATGCTTAGTGCTTGCTGCAGCTCCACCTCACTACCCTTTCCTACCCAGAAGCTTAAATAGTCTTGATCTCGCGGGTGTGAGATTACTGAGTCCTCGTGACTCACAGATACTTCCAAATAGTTGCAGGTGCCGATGATACTAGTGCAGGTGACGCAACCCAGCTCAAGTGGTAGCTCGATGAAGATCTTGGTCGTTGTTTTCCTTCGTTTCCTTTCTGATCAGTAGTGGAGCCCAGTTGGGACGATTGGGGATCTAACATTTGGGGTTGTCTTCTTTTATTTTGGTTCCGTAGTCGGACCTTGATTGTTTTTTGGATGATGTATGTTTAACTTGTAGTTGTGTGAAGTGGCGATTGTATGCCAACTCTTTATCCCATTCTTATTCAGTACATGGGATTGTGTGAAGATTACCCCTCTTGCGACAAACCTACCATGCGGCTATGCCTCTGAGTCTTGCCCCGACACGTGGGAGATATAGCCGCATTGTGGGTGTTACAAGAAGGCTCGAGCATGAGTAGGGGATCGAGGAGGAGGTGATGTGGCGCTGGTTGGGTGGACCGAGGGAGGAGACTGGCGTAGGGATTGGCCCGAGGATGAAATCAAGGAGGGAAGGTGTGGTCAGCTATTCTGGTTGGATCGGGAGGGATCCCAAGGAAGGTGGAGGCAGGTCGGGGAAGGATCCCGAGGAACATGCAAGGGTGGGTGGCGGCGCAAGGGGGAATAGGGTTAGGCTGGGGTTAGACTGAGTTGGTAAGTGGGTGCACTATATATAGGGAAATAGAACTAGGTCAGGACCCTTCAATAGATCATACGGTCGAGATAATTACGTTGGGGGAGTCCAATGAAGAAAACGAAGATATTTGGGGATGATCTGGACCCATCGGTCATGACCGTGTGGTTCAGATACGGAGGAGTTTCCGTACGCACGGGAGGGGTCAATGCACTGTGCAGAGAGACTCCTGTTTAGGAAAGAGAGAAAATGAAGAACAAGGTTGTGAGTGTGGTTGGTCTCGGAACGGCCAATGATGACAAGGAGGAGACTCGACAACTACAAACGGATGCAAGTTTATGAAAACATGATGATGCCATGTGCATGATGCCATGATGAAATGCAACAACAACAAATAAAACACATGATGGCAACGAAGAACATGGAAGGTTTTGGAGTGTCAGTCTCGTGTCGTTACAGTATTGATTGGCATTTAATAAGCTTTACTTGTTGTTATGTTGGTATGTTGTATGATGGTATGCTTATTTTTCTTTGTTTGTTTCGATAGATTACCCGAAGTGTGAGGCTTGTTACTACAAGTTGTTAGCTTTCGAAGATCGTTAGCAAGGCAAGTCTTTGATCATGAAATTTTATTACCTATGTTTTATTGCATTAGTAGTATTTCCTCCCCACCATGCATGCAGTAGGAGAAATTGAATCAAGTCTTGAGTAGTATCATGTGCTAGGTTGACCCAAAATCCCTATGTTACCATTGCCCGGGACGTTGTAGTTTATTATGCTACACTCATAGATGGGGTTGGTTGAGTGATTCATATGTGAGATGTGAGAGTCACGATGATGACAACCTCAAGATTTCAAGATGCTCAAGACGGACTTCAAATTCACTACTGGGTGGAGGAGGGATGGACAGGTACCTGGAGCACGCAGTGGTTGACCCAATGATGCATGGAGAAGCGCCATGACATCTTGCGGAAAGCTTCACCCAACCACAAAGAGACAGATGGATACACCTTGACCGAAAGCTTACTGGTGCAGCCGCAAGCCATTATGGGATCTGTCCTGGTCGACCCTAGGAATGACTATGGACGGAGGGTTCCAGCAGAAGTAGAAGAACGGTACGAAATGGATGGCCATCGACAGTGGCCCAGAGAAACTCTATGGAAGACACTATTTCGTTCGTCCTGTCTTCAAACACCATGCAGTGAGAAGACTCAAAGGAGGGAATGATTCTTGCGGGTAAAGTAAACAAGACTCTGCAGAGTGGAAATCTAATCGATTAGCCATCTCCCTGGTTAGGGACAACTGAGCCTCTGGAATTGGAGTATTTTGGAAATCTCAACACCAAACATAATAGATTGATGGGTTATAATGATTTCGGGTATGAGACGCAGGTTGGCGGAACCATCTCAATAACAACCAATATTTTGTAGTAATTGAAAGCAAGTCCTTTTGTTGTAGGAAAGAATTGGGTTTTTCACCAAAACTTAAACTTAGAGCCCCACAACCAAATTCATATAGTATTACTATTTTATTATTGTTCCCTCCCTATGACTTGCCAGCATATTCCATAATGCTGACCTACATGGCTGCAACGTCTTATGTTGTAGAGGAGTTTTCCGATCAGGAGTGAGGCTACGATCCACGCTCGGTGATTTCCCAACGGAGCCGGATGGACTCAGTTATCGTCTTCGCTTCCGCATTTAGTTTTTCTCATGAGTTGGCCTTCAGTCGAATTATTATATTGTAATAAAGACTCTATATGAGAATCGTGTAATAAATCAGGTGTGGTTGAACTTTGAAATTTTCATCAATGCACTGTGTGTGCCAGCATGATCTTAGGATGGTACAGATACACAAAGACTTGACCAATTTTGGGTTAGGTCGCTACAATGGGTTATGAAATTGGTCCTAATATGATAGGTATTCAAGAGGGATATAATAAAACTTTCATGTAGATCGGTGAATATGATAAGCTTGATTCCTTGCGATCGGTTTTCAATATAGAGATGATGATATGTGGGTTGTACTACTGACTAACTGTAGTTTAGTATGAATATTGGTTTTAAGGTTTGTGATTCTCGAAGCATGCACGTATAGTCTCTCGATTTGCTAAGAAGTTGGAGCATGATTTAGTATTGAGTGTCTTCCTTTGCTTGAAGGTCGGGGGCATGCGATGGTTAAATCCTACCAACCTCCCCATAGGGGCATGCATAGTAGAACTTTGCTTTGAGGGCTAATATAGTTTCACAATAATTATGTGAGTTCTTTATGACTAATGTGAGTCCATGGATTATACGCACTCTCACTTTCCTGCCATTTGGTAGCCTCTTCGATATCGTGCATTGCCCTTTCTCACCTTCAGATGTGGTGCAAACTTCCCCGGTGCATCCAAGTCCCATGATATGATACGCTCTATCACACATAAGGCTCTTTAATCTCCCTCAAGACAGCCACCATACCTATCTATTATAGCATTTCCATAGCTATTTTGAGATATATTGCCATGCAACTTCCACTATTCCATTATTATGACACACATCCTCATAGTCATGTTGCTTCGCATGATCATATAGCCGACATTGTATTTTTTTTCTCAGCAACCATTCACCATTTTTTATACATGTTACGCTAGATAATTGCACATCCCAATAGACCGCCAGAGGCATTCTTATAGAATCATATTTTGTTCTAGTATTGAGTTGTAGTTTTGAGTTGTAAGCAAATAGAAGTGTGATGATCATCATTATTTATTATTAGAGCATTATCCCAGTAAAGAAACAAAAAAAGAGGCCAAAAAGAGCCCACAAAATAAATGAGAGAAAGAGAGAAGGGACAATTTTACTATATTTTTCCACGCTTGTGCTTCAAAGTAGCACATGTTTCTCTTAGAGTCTCCTATGTAGTCACTTTCTTATATTAGTGGGAATTTTTCATTATATAAATTGTCTTGCATATTCCGATGATGGGCTTCCTCAAATGCCCAAGGTCATCTAGAGTGTACAATCCCCAGTGACATGCTACAATGACCTCACACTAATGGTGCCATGTCATCATGTTTAACCAAGCCAAATGGCCACTTGTAAATATTCCAAGTCAATTTCAAATTTAAAATAAAGTCAAAGAAATTATTTCTACTACCAGTAAAACTAAAATATTCATAATATTGTAAATAAACACTTGATAATTGTCATGGTGAAACCAACATTTAATAAAATATTTAAATGCCCTAAAATGATTAACACAGGGGCCAAAACAATATTTTAAATGCTTTTTGAATTATAAAAATTGCAAACTATTTTATTTAAGTTCCAAACCATTTCATGGCAGTGCCTAAATTTGCATTGTAATTTATGGGCCAAAGTCTCTTATTTTATAAAACATTTTTCTTGTATATATTTAAATGCTAAGCTAAAAATAAAAATAAAAAAAAGGAATTTAAAGAAAATGAAAAGAAAAAGGCTAGGTGGCACTATGCGCATGGACCAGCAGTGGCAACATTGCCCCGGCCGAATCGACCTATGCCCCGTCGTCTTCCCCTGTTCACCCCGTGCAGTGGCCAACAGAGGCACGTCCGTGGCTGGGGATGGCCACGTGCCAGCCATCCGGCGGCTCCCCGGTGACCTCAAGATGCCGGTGACTCCCTTGTCGCCAGCCCTAACCCCCACTAGCCCACACTCCTCCCCTCCCGCCTAGAATTCCTGCCCCCCCACCCCCCGCTCATCCGACATCGTTGTCGCCATGGCAGCCGTCGACCTCATGGCCACCGTCCCGCAAACGCCCGTCCGACGTGCCCTTTAGCTCTACCGTCGTCTCCTACACTGCCTTCCACCTCGAGCTAGAGTCGGGGGCCCCTGCAACACCGCCACCAACCTCGTCTTCCTCCTTGGGCTCTGACGACCACCGCCTTGATCCGCGCTTCCCCGATCTCCACCGGCCTCCCAGGGCCTTCTCTACATTGGCGATGAGCTCCTTACCCTCTCCCCTCTCTCCCTGTGATCGCCTTCTCCCTCTTGATAGCTTCACCGCCGCCCCGTGAGCTCGCCGCCGCTGCTTGCTTCGCCAGCACGGTCAAATCCACCCAAGCTTGAGCCCGAGCCGCGCGCCATGCTCCTGAGATCCCAAGGAGGCCAACGAACCCTTCAGCTCGTCTTGTTGTGCCCTCCGTGGTCAAACTAGTCTGTGCCCAAACCACGGTCATCGCTTCGCTCGTCATCAGCGACGCTGTAGTCCACCTCTGTCCACACTGCCGCCATCATTCGATGCGACATCGCGCCCGCATTCAAACATGCCTAGCCACGCGTCTCCCCATGCCCCTAGCGCCAAATCCGCCACTGCCCAACTTCAGCCACCACCTCTGCTCGACGCTGGCGCCATCGCAAGCCGCTCCAGGTACTGCAGCTGCCACCCCTAGACGCGACTTGTTGCTCCCGTTCGAACGCGCCCTTCTGTGTGTTAGATGGATGCCGGTGGCGAACCCCGACCAAGTCCGGTGAAGATCTGCCATGGAAATGGCTCGCCGGAGTTCCTCTGGCACCACCGCCGACAAAGGCGGCCTTGGGGGACACCCTGGGTCACTGCTGGTGGGTCCTGTGGGCCCCATTGACCTAGTCAACTAGCTGACTGGGCAGCCCAGGGCCATTGACATGTGGGCCCCCATCTAACTTAATTAGGCTACTATTTTAATTATTTAAATTAACCGAAATGGCAGTGACAGTGGTCCCAATTAACTGGTTAACTTAATTGATTAATTTTAATCACTCTGCTAAATGAGCGAGACACTGAGAGTGGGGAACTTCGAGTCAGTTTGACCAGGTCAACTAAGTTGACTGCAGACCGGGCTACTGACTAGGCATTGGCCCACCTGTCAGCCTCACATGCAAACTATTGGGTACACTCTTAGTGTACCCATAGCAATTTCAATTATATTTTCTAAATTAAATTAATTTCAAAAAATGTTTAAATCTTTGAAAATTTTATATATGAAAGTTTCTTAGAAAAATGTAACGAATCTGAATATGCTCTCCCTTCATTTGTCACAAGCCTCTAACATGATGAACATGGATCCCTCCCCTCCGATTCATTTGTCCAAAAATGCCAAACGCTGGGAAAACATTCCCCATAGTTTTCTCACTTTGTCTGTAGCGTGTAGTACTTCGCTAGTTCACCCCTAGCACTGCATTTTGCCATGAGATGCATCATGATTCATCTATTTGCTTTATATTTATTGTTTCTTCCCACTCTTCTCTCTGCTAGACACCGAGACTAACGATGCGCCAGAGTAAGACTACATCTCTGATGTCCAGCCACTTGCAACAGAGCTTCTAGGAAAGCAAAACCCCCTTGATCATTCCTATATCACCCAGTTCCTTCTCTCTCATGCTTGCATTAGATTTTGCTATTGTATTTGTATGACCCTATTCTGATGCATGGCCTGATTTTGTAACCTACTATTGTTACCTTACATGCTTATCCCATATGCTTAGTATTGGTTGGTTAGTGATCCACCAGTGACCCTTCACCTTGTCCTTGTTGCCCCCGCTTTATTTCCGATGACTCAATCAACGTGATCGATGTCCTGGACCCGACACATCACATCACACACCCTTAGTTGTACGACACTGTAGGGTTACTACCGAGTGTCGAGGGTGATACCTCGTATAGCACTTATGATGAGATCTCTGTAGTGTAGTTAATCGGTCGTGGTGTACAGAGGGTGATTCATCCATCACCACTCCCGATAATGACTCTGTCGTGCAACACCTCAAGTGTGAACCCTGAGGGTGATTCCTCCAAGTTCACCTTGACGGTTACATCAAGTGGATTCCATCGATGGTGATTCCTCAGATTCCCTTTGGTGTTATGGACACAAGGTTACTTTGACTTTATCCAGAACCATGATGAAGTCAGCTCGGCCCCAAGAGGTACCCGCGATAGTAATGTGAAGTCAAGTTGACCATGAGGGTACCCGTGAATGATATGGAGTCTGGTTGATCTGGAGGATACCCGCGAGTCAATTACACGGCACGGTAAGGCATTCTTAGCCCTTGTCGTAAGTCTATGAGATGGGGCGACAGGACCACAGATCATGCATCATTGATCATCTCCGTGTGGTCCCAAGACACTATTGGTTTGGATATGTTATCCGAGTAGGCCTCTGTCCTTTTTGCACCGACCACCATGCAGGAATAAGTATGGGCACTCCGTGTCGCACGATTCTCCAAAAGCTCTTCGGAGGTCAGCGGTTGAGCGGAACACACCCAGGTGGTCCGTGTAACCACCTACTTTGTATAAATAGGTAGTGAGAACTGATCCAGACGTCCACACAATGCATGGGAGTGCAAAGGGCAATGGGCCCAAGACCCCCGAGCTCATAGGATGTACGCCAGTGTGCTGGTCTCTCTGTTCAGCCTAGGAAGGACTACAGCATGTCGATCAGCCAAGGCCGGGCATGACCCAGGAAAGTGTGTACAGCCGGAGTTAATCGAGCGTGTTGGGTAAGTTTGTGCACCCCTGCAGGGAAGTTAATCTATTCGAATAGTCGTGTCCACGATGTTGTATCCTGATCTATACAACTAGAACTGGATATTGGAGGCATGAAATGGATATGATGGCTCCAGGATTGCTTTCTTGCAGGGAGTCGAGAAAGGATCTCTTGGCGTTATTACAACATATTTGCTACTTATATTGTGTTGCACTCTTCTAATACTGCAAGATGCTTCAAGATGCTAGTCTTCGATAGGCTAGGCTTTCCCTTCTCTTCTGGCATTCCTCCAGTTCAGTCCCAAGATATAGCCCCATTCCTTTGATACCGATGCATACCCAGCATAGTTCTGATGTAAGTCTTGTGAGTATTTTGGATGAGTACTCACGGTTTCTTTGCTACTTCTTTTCCCCTATACCCGATTTCTGTGATTAGATGATGGATCCCAGGAGCCAAATGCCACCACTGACGACTACTACTAACCCAAGGGTACCTACTACTACGTGGAGGCCGACGACGACCAGGAGTAGTTAGGAGGCTCACAGACATGAGGCCTTCCCTTACGTCTATGGTCAAATATTTTTGCTTTCACTGACATGTTTGTATTCGAGCCTGCGAGGCCCCTGGCTTATAATATAAAGCTTGTACGACTTTAACTTGTGTCTAGAGTTGTGTTCCGATATCTTCCCGCGAGTCTCTAATCTTGATCGTGTGCATTTGCGTGTATGATTAGTGCATGATTAAGTCGGGCCATCACATAGAGAAAGCAAGTTGGATCCACACCCACTTAGTTCTCATTTTGAGGTTTCATACACCTATATCTCCTAGTGCATCTGTTGCATGGCAATCCCTACTCCTTTCATTGACATCAATTGATGGGCATCTCCATAGCCCATTGATTAGCGGCATCGATGTGAGACTTCCTCCTTTTTGTCTTCTCCAAATTAATCTCTTCCACCACATTATATTCCACCCATAGTGCTATATCCACGGTTTGCGCTCATGTATTGCGTGGGGGTTGAAAAAGCTAAAGTGCATTAAAAAGTATGAACCAATTGCTTGGCTGACACTAGGGTAGTGCAGGATTTATACTTTGTGTTTAGAAAAAGGAGCATGACAAGGCTATATGATTTTGCAGGGCCAGCATTCTTTAGCATTCATATTTTGAAAGGCATGATTGTTCATTGGTACACATAAGTATTATTATCTTCATGCCAAATTATAGACTATTTCTTGGAATCATTCAGATCTAAATGTTCATATGTAGGATCGAAAGTATGTCTAGAAGGGGTGATTAGACTACTTGACCAAATAAAAATATTTCCTTTTCCCAATTTTAGTTGTGGGCATATTTTAGCAATTATGACAAGTCAAGCAATCAACCTACACATGCAATTCTAAGAGTATTGTAGCAGACAGTGAAACATTACATATGAAGGTAAAGGGAAGGGTTTGGAGAAAGCAAACTCAATGGAGACACGTAGATTTTTTGTGTGGTTCCTATTGGTGGTGCTATCATACGTCCATGTTGATGGAAACTTAAACCCGCGAAGGGTAATTGTTTTGCGAGTCTATGGAGGGCTCCACCCACGAAGGGTCCACGAAGAAGCAACCTTGTCCATCCCACCATTGCCATCATCAAAGAAGGACTTTACTCACTCGGGTAAATCTTCAAGAAGTAGGCGATCTCCTTGCCCTTACAAACTTCTTGGTTCAACTCCACATCACAACAAAGGCTCCCAACCGACACCTAACCAATCTAGGAGACACCACTCTCTAAAAGGTAATAGATGGTGTGTTGATGATGATCTCCTTGCTCTTATGCTTCAAATGATAATCTCCCCAACACTCAACTCTCCCTCACAGATTTGGCTATGGTGGAAGAGGGATTTCAGGAGAAAGCAACTTGGGAAAGGCTAGAAATCAAGGTTCAAATGGTTGGAATGGAATCTCTTAATCTCAACACACGAGTAGGTGGTTCTCTCTTAGAAAATTAATGGTGGAAGTGTAGGCATGTTCTGATGGGTCTCCTCAATGATAAAGAAGGGCTGGAGGGGTATATGTAACCTCCACACAAAATCCAAATGATACACACTTTTGACTCATTTCAGTGGCACCAATTAGGAAACAAGGTGGCACCGATCTATTAAAAAATATGAACGTTAGGAATCTTAGTGGGACCGACTAGAACAACTCAGTGGGACCGATGTGCTAGGGCTTAGGGCAAACTTCATCTCAGTGGCAGCGATTGCATCATCACGGTGGGACCGAAGTGAGTCCAATGGTGTCAGTGTTCTGGGAACGGGGGTCCCCAGACTTGCCTGCCTGCGGCATGTGGCGTGGCTCAAGTGGGGGCCCAGCACGGCCCATCTTCATCAGCTCAAGCTCAAGACCCTCGCGAGGGGCCAAGCCTCGCGGGGCGGACGACAGGAAGCTTCCTCAGAGGCAGCCTCATCAGGCAGGCTCGCGAGGAGGTGGAGAGATCAAGGCGGGGGCACCCGCGAGGAATCTGTGACGCAAGCCATGACGATCGAGACCAGGCGGGCGCCAGGCAGGCGCCGGCCTGCGCACTGTCCTTGTTTCCCCTTTGGTGCAAAGGGGGCAAGCACAGGCCAAGGCATCAGGCAAAGGTTGCCATTCTGGTGCAACAAGACCAAGACCAGCAGAGCGGTAGGACGGAGGTCACCGTGGAGCCCAAGACGGCGTCATCACCAATACTTTTGGCAGCCGAAGACCATCTTTGGTCATGATAACTTGTACTACATGTTCCCCTTCAAAATGGCCAATTGTTGGCGCCCTTCCCGCTCATTATTTGGGGAGAGGCCTAGGGCCTCTATAAATAGAGCTAGCCACCACAGAGTAGAGGGGGCGACCTAGGGAGAAGACATCTAGAAATCTGGTAGAACCCTAGCAGAGAGAAAGTGAGGTGACTGAACTCACCCTAGCAGTTCATTGCCCCCGCTCAAGAACACCTCCCGCGAGTCTGTTCTTCCTTTGTACTGATCCTCATCAGCCCCTGAGGCAATGCACCACACCACACACTGGAGTAGGGTATTACACCACAACGGTGGCCCTACCAGTATAAACCTTGTGTCCCTTGTGTTGTTCGTTGTTTCCAGCTCAAATCACGCGAGGAGATTGGGCGTAGACCGGTAGGGGAGAGATCTCCGCGCGCAGCCCAGAGTTCGAACCACAAGGGTCTGCCGGAACCCGAAATCCGACATTTGGCGCGCCAGGTAGGGGTGCACCGGAATCTTTCTTCCGCCGTTCGCGTGTGATATTCCGTCGTGTCTATGGCTGACGCTGGTCGGGCTCGCGCCGAGCGCCGGGCTGCTCTCGCCACCCGCGTCGCCCAGATGGCGCCCGTCGGCGGACGTCCTCGTCGTTCCCCGTCGCCTGTCGCCAACGCGGCCACTGGCCCGGCGGGGAATGAGCAGCAGGCCTCCTCCCAGCATCCTTCGGTGCGGCGGGAGGGCCGCACCGCCACACCGTTGCTAACTCCAGCCGCTTCGTCGTCCCACGCTCGTCGCGCCCCCGCAGACACGCACGCCGCGCTGCTCCTGGCAAGGGAACTCTTGCACTACCGCCCCGTCGACGACCTCTATGAAGACTGGCTCACCTGCATCACCGAGCTCGTCAGCGCCGCAGGGGGCTCCCCCTTGCCGCCCCCCTCGCTGGCTCGCCCTCCATTCCGCGCAGGAGGCGAGGATCAGGAGGTGCCTCCACCACGTCCTCCCCAAGAAGTCGCTCTGGCCCCGAGGCGCGCAGCCCCAGGGCGAGACCCTCCGCGTCCGGTGCCTGCGCAGCATGAAAGGAGCTGCCAAGAGATTCCTCGTCCCCAAGAAGGTGCTTGCGCGCTCCCAGCGCTGGTGCGCCAAGATCGCGTCCTTGGACCTCCACGCCAAGACCCCATGCTGTTCCAAGCGGCGGCGCGTGGTAATCCCCATGAGCAAGCCCAGTACCAGTAAAAGGCACCGGTGGCCACAGCAGGCTGCCGTGCTCTCACTCCTGAGCTACATGGCGTCGCATGGCCAGGAAAGTTCAAGCCTGACCTGCCCCCTCGCTACGATGGCACGGCAGACCCTGCGGAGTTCCTACAACTCTACCAGCTATGCATCGAAGCCGCCAACGGAGACGAAAGGGTCATGGCGAACTGGTTCCCCATGACGCTCAAGGACGGGCCCCGCACCTAGCTCCTGAACCTGGCTCCTGGCACAATCTCCTCCTGGGACGAGATGCGCACTCGCTTCATCGCCAACTTCCAGGGCACTCGCGACCGGCCCCCGGCTGTGAGCGATATGCGCCGCATCAAGCTGCATCAAGGGGAAACCCTGCAGAAATACATCCAGCGCTTCAACAACGCTCGCTTCAAGATCGCCAAGGTGACTGAAGAAGCCATTATCTCGGCCTTCTCTGATGGCGTGCGCGACGTCAAGATGAAGGAGGAGCTAACAATCCATGAAGACTTGTGCACATCCCTGGAGCTATTCAACTTGGCGACCAAGTGCGCCAGCACTGAGGAAGGGCGCCTTTCCCTCCTCGAGCTCCCGGCTGCTGACCCAGAAGAAAAGAAGCCCAAGGCCAAGGACGTGAAGCGCAAGGGGGCTGCCGTGCTTGCAGCGGAGCCAAACACCAAGCGAGGCAGGGATCAGCCTGAGTCATCCAAAGGCAACCGGTACTGCGTGTACCACGACCTCCACACCCACAAAACCAACGAATGTCAAGAGCTTAGGGCCGTGAGAGATGGACGTGTCGGCCGATGCCCCGAGCGCAATGACAGGGGCTATGGCCGAGGAGGAGGAAGAAGTGGCGGACGATGGGAAGACCATGGCCCTCGCGAGGGAGGCTGGAGAGATCGGCCTCGTGAGGATCGCCCGCGCGGCAATGCAGGCCTTCCTCCTCTGCCGCCACCGCCAAGGAGGAACGAAGACCAACATCAGGATGAGGGGGTTGGGGGCTTCTAGGAGCCGCGTGCAATAGCATGTATCTTGGGTGGCGCGCAGGCCCCAGCCTCACAGCGCATCTTCAAACAGTTTGCTTGCGAGGTGCATGCAGTCCTCCCCAAGCTTGAGGCCACGTGCACGCTCAGGTGGTCCGCGTGCGCTATCACGTTCAGCTTAGCGGATCAGCTCAAGTGCGCGGCAACGGCCGGAGTCCTCCCTATGCTTTGCTCCCCAGTCATCAGCAACATGCAGGTCACCAGGACCCTCATTGACGGCAGAGCAGGACTCAACGTCCTGTCCGTCGAGACGTTCGACAATCTCCAAGTGCCGTATGATCAGCTTTAGCCAACCAAGCCCTTCTCAGGAGTTACTGATGGTTCCACTGTTCCGATAGGGCAGGTTCGCCTTCCAGTCACCTTCGAGCAGCGCAACAACTACCGCACCGAGCTCATCGACTTCGACGTCGCCCACATCCGTCTGCCATACAACGCCATCCTCGGGTACCCAGCCCTGGCAAAGTTCATGTCAGTGACTCACCATGGATACAATGTCCTCAAGATGCCAGGAAGCGGTGGAGTCATCACCGTACCCTGTGAAGAAAGAGACGCGGTGTGTTCACTTGAGCGCGCGTTCCAAGCCACAGCAATCGAAGACCCAGGCCGCGGAAACGGAAGACTTCCCGAGGCGAACCCCAACAAGAAGAAGGCTTCGCCTGGCCCAAGCCATCAGGAGGCAGGCGCCTCCGGAGTTGTTGGGTCAGGATCTGCGCCCAATCAGGGAGCGTCACCCTCTCTCGCATAGGAAAGTGCACCCGGTGCCCTCCTCAGGCAGGGCTCGGGGGCTCTTTCTTGGAGAGCCACCGACTTTGCCAAGGTCGCGAGGGAGGCGGTCGGGCACCACTTGGAGGGGTGCTTCCAGGCATGTTTCCCTCAGGAAGGTACAAGGCGAGGAAGACCAAACCCTCAGGACTTCATCGCAAGCAACACTCAGGAGCTACAGGAGTTGAGAGTCATGCGCGGCAGCCGCCGCTTGCCCGCCATGGCCCCACATCCAGGCAAGGATGGTGGGCTGCGCGTCTGCGTCGACGTGCCAGGGCTCAACCAAGCCGCGTCTCAGGAGCGTGTCTGGCCTTCGCGCGTGGGGCGCTGCGAGGGTCCACCTCACAGCTATGTTCGCATGCCTTTTGGCCTGCCGAACACAGTCGCCGCTCATTAGCGCTTGTTGAGGAGCATTCTAGAGGCTCAGGAAGTGAGGCATCGTGCGGTCCTGGAAGAGATGGAGATGGCTCTCGGAGACCCACCTGTGCCCCTGGAGCCACCCGAGGCTCCTGGGCCTGGGGTCTCCTGAGGGTCGACGCCTTCATCGCGCATCGCTCGCTTCTTCAACACCACTTCATCTTCAACAGCACCAGGTGACATCTTTCTAAGTTCCATTTTTAGCTGGGAGCGCCCACAGGGCCGCATCATTCCCAGGTCGCGTGGGTCCGTCCCTGTGGCATGTATCTGTTTTGCTTATGCTCTTTACTTATCTTGTTGGGGGCGCCCCTCGGGCTGCATCATCCCTGAGCTGCTTGGGCCTGGCCCTGCAGCGTTTGCTTTTCCTGCGTCTACTTAAAATGAATTTCCTCCTGCATGCTTAACATACCCGACCTATTCGCCTGCTCGATTGACGCCTACCTATAGAGCCGCTCGCTCTGGCATGGCATCTGCGCATGGGTCTGTCCCTGCAACACCGAAAAATCTGAGTGGTCGAGCTCTAGCCACGGCAGCCCCGCAAGGCGCCCCCTCACCAGGCCCTCAGTGCCCCAATCACTCCCCCAGAGCGACCAAAGGTTGGCTGGCAACCATAACAACAGGTCTTGTTTCTCTTTATGACTGGTGTGCAGGACCTACTCCAGGAGCAACGCTAGGGACATCGTGAGCTGTCTCTCCCTCTCTCCGGCACGGACTGCTTGCACGTTAAAAGGGGGGGCGCCTGAGCATCGCGACTCATGGGCTCCTACTGGCTCTCTAGCCCTCACCCCTGGCCTTGACCCACGGCATCACGACCTATCATACCAGCGGTGGCTGAGCTCGCTCGAGGGCTGGGGCCTGAGGACGTAGAGCATTAAGGAAAGTGCGGGGGAGTGGGAAGAAGCTCGCGAGGACCTAACCCAGCAGTGCCTCAGCTGCCACCGCCCGGGCCAGGCGCTTCATCGAGGAACTACGCCTAACTCAAGAGATAAGTCACGCCCTTACAAGAGTTGGGCCAACGCAGTGCAAAACCCTCGCCCAGTGCGGCTCTATCACGGCGACGTTACCTTCCCTTCTCGCCCAGCGAGGGCTGCTTGAGCGCCAAAGGGGACCTCCCGAGCATCGCGACTCGGGGGCTCTTACCGGACCTCGGGCCACTCACCTCCTGGCCTTGACCACGGCATCGCGACCTGGCATACCAGCGATGGCTGAAGCCTGCATGGGGACTGGGACCTGTCAGCGTAGAGAGCCAAGTCCTCGCGAGGATAGAAAGGGGGAGCCGAGCTGAGACAGGACAAGCACCTTGCATTGATTCATTTTAAGGATATAATATTCATAAAAGACATGGCAGATGCCTTACATACCCCCACAGGGTGTTGCTTCGATTCCTCGCAGGGAACAAGAGGTCTAATCCTAAGGAACGCTAATCGCCCGCACCGCCGCGAGGGACGCCATCATCAACAGTGGGCTGCCCACCGTCGACGCCAACCCCATCCAGATCAGTGGCGTCGGCGGCTGGACGCAGCTGCCCCGCTCCGAGCACCAGCGAGCTCGGGGGCTCGTAGCTATCGCCGCTCGTCTCCGGAGTCGCGAGGAGCTCGGGGGAGCCGCTGGATTCTGCGGCTCCTCCGCTGCTGCCTGAGGAGCTTCTGGAGGGACGATGGGTGGGCCAGGTCCTTGCCGGTTCATCGCCCCTGCCGCTCTCCCTGGGGAAGCACTCCAGCCGGCATCCTTCAGCATCGAAGACCTTGAAGAACATCAGGGAGGTGCCGTCGTATTCAAGATGAGTTATGAGGGCGCCTACCGTCCGGCAGACCCGGGCGATCTTGCCCCAGCCCCGGGTCATGAAGACCTTGCCCGGAGCAACGACCGCGACCTCGGCTCCGGTCGCAACGGTGCTGCAGTCTGCATGCTGCAGCCAGAGCTCCAGAGCCCCGCTCGGCGGCATCTCGAAGGCAAAGGAAGGAGGGAGGTGAATCCAAGAGCTTGGAGGCATGGCGGCATGGAGCACGAGCTCGCGAGAGGAGCGTTCGTCATGGACTCCAGGAGGAACGACGCGCACCACCGTGACTCGCCGGTGTCGATGGCGGCATCGTCGGTGTTGCTCGACACCTTCTCCCATAGGACCTACGATGCGGGCATGCAAGGGTAGCAGATACCCAGGCGGTAGCCGCTCGTACCAGCGCCTCGGTGCCTCCTGCTGAGCACCCTCATCTCGGCGGTGGAGGATCAGCCGCTTCTTCGATGGAAGTGGGTCCGGACCCTCTCGGAGGGCCTTTCCCTTCTCTTTTGCAGGGAACTGGCGAATTGGTGCCATTGGCATAAGGAGAAGCAAGAGTGAGGAAGAAGAAGGAAAGGAGCGGCAGCAAAGGATGGACCGAAGGGGCTCGCACAGCCCCATACTTATAACCGGAGGAGGCCAACCGCCGAGCACCACGATCGCATGTAATCATGACCGGTTTCTCTGCATGCAGGGACTTGTCAAGTCGTGCAGTTGCCGAGGCATCGTGGGTAGCGCAGACGCCCACGTCCAATCAATCGCCCCTTCGCTTTCGCGCTTCGCGCTTGCCCCTTCGCTTTCCGGCTAAGACAAGCCCGGGCGCGCCTTGGGCCCGGGGGCTACTATCGGCATTCTGGGAATGGGGGTCCCAAGACTTGCATGCCGGCGGCATGGCTCAACTGGGGGCCCAGCACGGCCCATCTTCATCAGGTGAAGCTCAAGACCCTCACAAGGGGCCATGCCTCGCGGGGCGGACGACAGGAAGCTTCCTCAAAGGCAGCCTCATCAGGCAGGCTCGCGAGGAGGCGGAGAGATCAAGGCGGGGGCACCTCGCGAGGAACCCGTGACGCAAGCCATGATGATCAGGACCAGGCAGGCGCCGGCCTACGCAGTGTCCTTGTTTCCCCTTTGGTGCAAAGGGGGCAAGCACAGGCCAAGGCATCAGGCAAAGGTTGCCATTCCGGTGCAACGAGACCAAGACCAGCAGAGCGGCAGGACGAAGGTCACCGTGGAGCCCAAGACGGCGTCATCACCAGTACTTTTGGCAGCCGAAGACCACCTTTGGTCAAGATAACTTGTACTACATGTTCCCCTTCAAAATGGCCAATTGTTGGCGCCCTTCCCGCTCATTATTTGGGGAGAGGCCCAGGGCCTCTATAAATAGAGCTAGCCACCACAGAGTAGAGGGGGCAACCTAGGGAGAAGACATCTAGAAATCTGGTAGAACCCTAGCAGAGAGAAAGAGAGGCGACTGAACTCACCCTAGCAGTTCATCGCCCCCGCTCAAGAACACCTCCCGCGAGGCTGTTCTTCCTTTGTACTGATCCTCATCAGCACAACGGTGGCCCATACCACACCACACACTGGAGTAGGGTATTACACCACAACGGTGGCCCTACCAGTATAAACCTTGTGTCCCTTGTGTTGTTCGTTGTTTCCATCTCAAATCACGCGAGGAGATTGGGCGTAGACCGGTAGGGGAGAGATCTCCGCGCGCACCCCAGTGTTCGAACCACAAGGGTCTGCCGGAACCCGAAATCCGACAAATGGGTAACAGAGAATCTGTCAAGCCAACTCGGTGGGACTGATCACAACAACTCGGTGAGGCCGAAGTGAATGCAACAAGTCATAGATCTCTAGTAAGGCCATCTCTGTGGGACCAAGATCCATATCGGTGTGACCGAACTATTAGGGTTTCTGGCAGTGGCTATGTCTAGATGAACTCAGTGGCTTCAGATGAAGATATCAGTGGCGCCGAGTTGGATTTTAGGGTTTTGACATATTTTGATGGGGAAAGTGGCTGTGGATTTTGGAGGAATACCACTAAGACTTTGAGCAAGTAGACCATTAAGCAACATCTCATCCCCTTTTAATAGTATGGCTTTCCGATGGACTCAATGTGATCATGGATCACTTAAACAAAAAGGTAGAGTCTCGAGCTTTTGCAAATTCTTGTCCTGAGCATTTTGAGGGGTCCACATCTCTATCTCATGGCATGCCATGCATTGGACATCCTAAAATATTGACCTTGAAAGGATAGTAGTTCAATGAGATATATGTTGTTATGAATTACCAAAACCACCCGATGATTAGTTGCACTTTCAGTCTCCCCCTTTTTCATAATTGATGAAAACATATAGATCAAAGCTTCGATAAATGATTAAATGAATGAAGTACATCGTCGCTTTGAGAAGTATGTGATACAAAAGAGCTCCACCTAAATTTGTGCATTATAAGTTTTTTGCATTTGAATAAAAATGCACAATTGATTAAGATCATGGGTCACTCTTCCATATCACATATATTTTGGTGGAGCGCACAAAATGATATGAGTGAAATAACATGCACGCATCACCAAAGACATACATGAATGATCATACACAAATAATTGTAGGGATAAGCATTAAGCACAAATTAAGCAAAGTATGATCAACCACATAGGAACGTAGTATCTCACAAGCATTAAGCGAACAAGTAGGAGGGACCAAATGAACATAGTAGCAAAAACTCAATAAAAACCAAAGAGCAAAAGCGAGACACTCTCTGTCTCTCTCTCTCGAAGCCTAATGATCTATACAATTTCTCCCCCTTTGGCAACAAGAACTAAAAAGCTTGAAAAGGTATAGAGCTATGCGTCTCTCTAGGCACAATCCTCTGGAGCTCCTGAAGGGGTCTTTTGGCTTGTGGCTCCGGTGTGTGTAGATGGCATGGAGAGAAGTGCATGTGCAAATTCCTCCGAAGATGTCTGCTGGACCGGTGGAGTGGACATTGGAGGTGGCACTGGAGCGGTAGTAGTAGGTGTAGAATGAGTAGGCCTCGTATTTACAACTGGCACGGCTGAAGATCTGGGTGCCCTAGGTACAGTGTGGAACCTCTGAATGGTAGGTGTCTCATCTCCACTATCCTCGGCTGCAATCCTGCTAGCCTCAACATCTTCCTATAGATTCTCCACCACTGTCTGAACCTCGGTGATCTTCACATCAAGATCATGAATCTTAGTCTCGACAACCCGCTCTAGACTCTCCTGGTTCCTGGAGATGTTGTCCAGACTCCTCTCAATCCACAGTGTGACCTCAAGCAGATATGTCATCTGATCGCTCTTCAACTTGAGGTTCTCCATGGGTGCATTGGGAGTTGCGGCTTCCTGAGTTGCATTAGCTCTTGCTACTCCCTAGACCTCCTCTTGAGACTCAACAGATGTGGGGTGTGAGGGATCCATCACCACCACATTATCCTCGAACTCTAGCTGAAGAGGGAGGTGCTCACGATCTTGTAGATATGTGCGTGTACCAACTTTGGAGTTTATAAGAATCTGAATGTGTGCGGCATATCCACAAGACCTCTTCTGGTCAGCAGCTATCCTCTTGACCATCTCTACAATCAAACTCGTAACCTTGAACTTCTGGGGGTTGTCAAACAAATGGAGCAAATTAATGGAGTGGCCACGTATCATCTTGGCATCTCCAGACTTGGGCAAGAGAGTGTTCCTCAAGATAGTGTTTGTGGTGGCCAACCCAACTAGCAAGTGCTTGTCTGACCCAAGCTTGTGAATACCAAGATATTTCTTGGGAATTTCCTTGTGCATGTTTGCCATTGAGTTGTGGTCCATCCTGGGCTTCCCATAAACATCAACATCATTCTCTTCCTCCTTAGGGGAACCAAGAAGTGCAGCCCACTCTAAGATAGTTCACTGGTGCTTGGAACCCTCAGTCATCCATGCAATCTGTCTGCGTCCTGGGAACGGCGGTGCCCAGACTTGCCTGCCTGCGGCCCGCAAGCATGGCTCCATCAGCGGCCTGGTACGGCCGAGCTTCAGCAGCGATGTAACGCCCATGATGCGGCTATATCTCCCATGTGTCGGGGCACGACCTAGAGGCATAGCCGCATGGTAGTTTTGTCGCAAGAGGGGTAATCTTCACACAATCCCATGTATTGAATAAGAAAGGGATAAAGAGTTGGCTTACAATCGCCACTTCACACAAATAACAAGTTAAACATACAGCATCTAGAGTACAAGCAAGGTCCGACTGCGGAACCAAAAAAAAAGGAAGACAACCCCAAATTCTAGATCCCCGATCGTACCAACTGGGCTCCACTACTGATCATCAGGAAACGAAACATAGTAACGACCAAGGTCCTCGTCGAACTCCCAGTTGAGTTCGGTAGCATCACCTGCACTGGTATCATCGGCACCTGCAACTGTTTGGAAGTATCTGTGAGTCACGAGGACTCAGCAATCTCACACCTGCGAGATCAAGACTATTTAAGCTTATGGGTAGGATAAGGTAATGAGGTGGAGCTGTAGCAAGCGCTAAGCAAATATGGTTGCTAACATACGCAAATAAGAGCGAGAAGAGAAGCAACGCAATGGTCGAAAAGCTATAAGTGATCAAGAAGTGATCCTGAAACTACTTGCATTCAAACATAACCCAAAACCATGTTCACTTCCCAGACTCCGCCGAAAAGAGACCATCACGGCTACACACGCGGTTGATTCATTTTAATTAAGTCAAGTGTCAAGTTCTCTACAACCGGATATTAACAAATTCCCATCTGCCACATAACCACGGGCACGGCTCTCGAAAGTTTATACCCTACAGGGGTGTTCCAACTTAGCCCATCACAAGCTCTCATAATCAACGAAGGATATTCCTTCTCCCGGAAAGACCCGATCAGTCTTGGAATCCTGGTTAGAAGACATTTCGACAATGCTAAAACAAGACCAGCAAGACCGCCCGAATGTGCCGACAAATCCCGATAGGAGCTGCACATATCTCGTTCTCAGGGCACACCAGATGAGCAATCCGTACAACTAAAACCAACCCTCAAGTTTCCCCGAGGTGGCGCTGCAAAGGGCTCTAGTTTGGACCAACACTCAGAGGAGCACTGGCCCGGGGGGGCTAAAATAAAGATGACCCTCGGGAGCGCGACTCCCATGGGAAAAGGTATAGGTGGAAAATGTTAAAACCAAGGTTGGGCCTTGCTAGAGGAGTTTTATTCAAAGTGAACTGTCAAGGGGGTCCCATAACCCCAACTGTGTTAGGAACGCAAAATCAAGGAACAAAACACTGTTATGATGGAAACTAGGGAGGCAAGAGTGGAACAAAACACCAGGCATAAGGCCGAGCCTTCCACCCTTTACCAAGTATATAAATGCATTAATCAAATAAGAGATATTGTGATATCCCAACATATCCATGTTCCAACATGGAACAAACTTCAACTGCACCTGCAACTAGCAATGCTATAAGAGGGGCTGAGCAAAGAGGTAACATAGCCAAACAACATTTTGCTAGGAAGGTGGGTTAGAGGCTTGACATGACAATATGGGAGGCATGATATAACAAGTTTCATATATAACTTATTTTAATCTGATGCACGGTTCTGAAGTTATTATATGCATGAACATTAGGGGGTTTTCTATAAAAATGGTTTCTCTGGAATAATTAGCAAAATCGCAGAGGCGGGGAAAAAATACATCAGGCCGAAACTATTCGGGGGCCTAGTAGGAACATGCGCTGGGGGGGGCAGCTCACCCATGGGCTTCGGCCCGTTCGGCGGAGGAGGGAGGCCGGTAGGGGGCGCGCAGCTAGGCCTTGGAGCCCACCTGATGGTCACTTGTAGACATGGCGCAATCAACGCGGGCGTTGACCCCGTCGTCCTCCTCTAGAACAGAGGCAGCACGGGACTTGGGGACGAGCGCTCCTACTCGATGAAGAGGAAGGAGAGGTCAGCGGCAAGTTCGGCAGGGACGGGGATGACGCTCCGGCGATGGGCATCACTTGCCTTGGAGATCTGACACGGGAGGCCACGCACGCGAGGCAGGGGACGAGTGATGCAGGAGGTCGGGGATGGATGGGTCCATAGCGGCGTCGGCGAGATCCGAGGCGGGGGTCGCGGTTCCCGATGAGGAACATGACCGACGGCGGGCATCGAGTTTCGTGGCGCCGCGGGACTGCACCTACTTCTGTTCTAAGAGAAAGGAGGGAGAGTAGGGGAGGTTAGAGCGGCTAAAAGGGAGAACCTAAATGGGGGGTGCGCGGTGGCAGGGATTCACCAGCAAGGGGTGCCGGCTACCAGCAGGCAAGGCAGCAGAGCAGCAGTTGCAGAAGACGGCGACGGGGACTCGAGGCCGAACTCAGGCCATGGCAGGAGCTCCTTTTGAGGTACAGAGAGATGAAGGTATTAGGGAGAGAGAGTTGCAGGGACGAGGGAACGGAAGGAGAGGGTCGCAAGGAGCTGGCCTGGTGGTTCCGGTAGAGCTCCAGCCAGGTCGCTGGCCGGTGGTGGCGCGCGGGGTCGGGCGAGGCTCTCGGGCGGAGGCGGTTGGATGGATGGATCGATGGAATTCGGTTGGGCTTGGCCGGCATTGAAATCTAGGTAGACCAGGTGGCTCCGAGATGGATCGAGCGGAGGCTCGGGCGTTGGTTGGCTGGTGGATTGGGATGGATCCCGATGTGGAGAGGACAAGGGGGGTTGGAGGCGCGATGGATGGAATGGATGGATGGGACAAGAGGCCTAAAAACTAGGTTTAGACTGAATATATAGCAAGTAGATTAGTTTAGGGGCTACTCAGGCCCTCCGATCATAATCAAACGGTCGGAGATAACTAGGTTAGGAGGGTCAAAGAAGAAACCGAAGATATTTTATAGATGTTTGGGGATGATCCGGACCCATAGGTCACGACTGCTCGGGTTGGGTTCGGGACAGCTTCGGACGCGCACTCGAGGGGGTCAATGCACTGTGCAAGGACGCGCTAGGTGGTTAGGAAGGGTTTTGGGGCCCTCCGATTACAATCGGACCGCTCCGGACGTGAGGAGGGTTAGGTTGGGCCTGGCGGTGAGTGGAAGTGGGTTGTGCAGAAAGGCCTCGGCTGAGAATAGAGATAGAATGGCAGCCCGGCAACAGTTTCCAGAGACCGAAAATGTCCGACGTTTGACCGAATATAATGCCGCTATAGTTATCCATTGGGGCATCAAACAGACTCCGAATGCGATGAAACTTGGCAGGCGGCCTACCGATAAAATAACAACACCGCATGCCAACTTTCAACCCATACCGAGAACATTTTCCGTCCACTTATAAAATACTATCTCGGACGTGTCGTGGGCGCGTGTGAGTGTGTCTGGGCTCAGAACGGACAACAGAGAGAACTGGGGGAACCCGGACGTATGCAACTTTTGGAAACATGCAGATGCAATGAGGATGATGACATGGCAAGATGGAACACACAAGCGAATGACAAGGCAACAATAGCGAATAACTGGGAGACACCTAGAGCATCAGTCTCCGGCGTTGCAACACGCCACCGCTACAAGAGTATCTCGTCCCGAGATCTAGGATGGCACCGGTGAGAAAAGAAAGAGGAAGAGGTAACACAAAGTTGCTTCTTTGACAAATGAGTGAAACCAAAGAACCTTGAGAGGTTGAACAAATTGAAAGAAAGAATACAACAAAGATAAACAAAGTTGAAAATACTTCGTTAGAAAAGAGTAACAAGGAACATTACGAGAACCTTGTAGGTTGAAATACATAAGAAAAATGTTACAATTGGCAAGTTCTAGATGCAAGCACTCCGACTAAAACGAGATGTACAATAAATGATATGGATCAATTACGAAAACAATCTGGTTGGAAATGGAAAGCATAGAATATGAACTTGGCAAAATGAAAGCACTTGGATGAGACTACGGTTAGAAGAGAAATGATAGACACAACACTCCGGTTAAAACAAGATAGAGAAGGAATAAGAATGATGTAGGACAACACTCCGACTGTAAATGGAAGGAATTGAACATGAACTTGGCAAGATGAGAGTATACTTGATGAAATCAACAATACAATGCCTCCGGAACTATTGAAATAATGGCACCATGGGTAAGAAAGATTTCAGACAGCACTCCGGTTTAGAAGGGAGGCAAAACTTGACAGAATGGGAGGAACTTGAATGGAGGACACGACACTCCGTTTAAATGGATAAGCACGAAAAGAACACAGTCCGCACAATCTGAGATGATGAGTGAAGATAGCAACATCACAATGTCTCTGGAAGGAAGAATAGAAGATATACCATTGCAATAACAGAATGGGGAAGAAAATGCCAACTTGTACCACCAATGAGTTTGGAAAGCACCCTTCCAAGAAGGTTATAACGGAGTTGTTGGAAAAACCAACAACGAAACGAATAATCTTGTAGTGGGCTTATGGAAAACATCTCAAAATTTGAGGTGAAATTCTTGCCACTAGCGGAAACAACAAATTGAATTGACATCAACAAGGAGATGAGAAGCTTATTTCACCGGGAGGATAAATGAAGAACTTGGGTCATTTATAAGCACCATAAATAGTAACAATCATTAGGTAAAGCTTTAGATGAAACATAACCCAAGATAACTCCAATGAAGAGATTGATGGGTTGCAAAGGATCTCATGAACGAATTGAAAAATATGGGTTTAAAATAACTCATACTTAACAACTTGCGAATCATGAGACACAAAAGAAATTGTCGAGAATGACATAACACCACCTCAAAAGATAAGGTAGAAAGAATTGCACTTCGGAATGCAAGATGAAGAATGCTTGAACTCCTCAAAACAAGAAATGTGTTGAACACCATGTTTAATTTATAGTATAGCTTGGCAGAACTTAACTTCGAGAGAAATCTTGAAGAACGATTGAAGAATGAAAAGAATCCTTGATGAACCACCATGTAGCCTCCATGAAGAACTCCGGATAGGAAATGATAACATAAAAGAATTAAAGGTTTGAAGCGAACACGGTTGAAGTCTTGCAATGATTAGATGGAGCTTCGCGATGATATAACCGAGAAAACTTGGAACTCCGGAAAAGAAAGATGAACAATTGAAACCGAGAATTTTGATGAACCTCCGGAATAAGGATTTGAATTTACTCAATGAAACAAGAATAAGAATTGCATTATGCTTATCCTTCACCAATTTAAATTGATGACAAACAACGGATTTGACATACTACTTATTCTCGTAGAAAGGATTAAGAGAGATATAGCGTAAACTTGAGAAAGTCTTCAATGAACCACCACTAGGATTTAGAGAGAACGAATGAATTAATGTGAGAACATAGGAAGAGTAATCTTGAACAAACCGCCATAAGAATTGAAAAAGAACGAAGCAAAGCAAGTGTAACATCCCAAAATTTCAATTTGGAATGTTATACATAGATCATTCATGCATATCATATTTTATTGCATTTCGTTTCTCGATCCTCGAAAACCTAAGCAATTCAAGGACCCTCGAAGAGATTTGGGGATTTCTTTGTTTCCATATTTGAATTCTATCAAATATTGAAATGAGGATTTTGGTTTTAATTATTTTTCTCTCCGAAAATATTTCATATTAAAATATATGAGAGGAGATAAAATAACTTCTCCAAAATAATTGAAATATTGGAGGAAAAATACTAAGATCAAATATTTGATTTTATTCGGATTTTATTGCTATTTTATTCGCATTAGACAAATTGGACGTTTTGCAAAATTGCATTTTAGTGCCAAGAAAATGTTCATCTCATTCTAAATTTTTTATTTAGACGGTGAAAATTTGTTTCGGCATTTTTAGATTATTATTTTATTTTCTAGGATTTATTTAAGTTCCGGCGAAATTATTAAAAAAAACTCAGCGCACGACTGGGCCGAAGCCCAGCCGAGCCGGCCCAACTGCCCCGCGCCTCGTTTCCGACCTGGAGACCGTGAGCGCCGCCGCCACTAGTCGAGTCCGGCCGGCGTAGGATCGAAAGTATGTCTAGAGGGGGTGATTAGACTACTTGACCAAATAAAAACTTAACCTTTTCCCAATTTTAGTTCTTGGCAGATTTTAGCTATTGTAGGACAAGTCAAGCAATCATCACACAATTCAAGCAAGCATGCAAAGAGTATATTGGCAGCGGAAAGTAAAGCATGCAACTTGCAAGAATGTAAAGGGAAGGGTTTCGAGAATTCAAACGCAATTGGAGACACGGATGTTTTTCCCGTGGTTCGGATAGGTGGTGCTATCCTACATCCACGTTGATGGAGACTTCAACCCACGAAGGGTAACCGTTGTGAGAGTCCACGGAGGGCTCCACCCACAAAGGGTAACGGTTGCGCGAGTCCACAGAGGGCTCCACCCACGAAGGGTCCACGAAGAAGCAACCACCCACAAAGGGTCCACGAAGTAGCAACCTTGTCTATCCCACCATGGCCATCGCCCACGAAGGACTTGCCTCACTAGCTGTAGATCTTCACGAAGTAGGCGATCTCCTTGCCCTTACAAACTCCTTGGTTCAACTCCACAATCTTGTCGGAGGCTCCCAAGTAACACCTAGCCAATCTAGGAGACACCACTCTCCAAGAAGTAACAAATGGTGTGTAGGTAATGAACTCCTTGCTCTTGTGCTTCAAATGATAGTCTCCCCAACACTCAACTCTCTCTCATAGGATTTGGATTTTGTGGAAAGAAGATTTGAGTGGAAAGCAACTTGGGGAAGGCTAGAGATCAAGATTCATATGGTAGGAATGGAATATCTTGGTCTCAACACATGAGTAGGTGGTTCTCTCTCAGAACATATGAGTTGGAATTGTGTATGTGTTCTGATGGCTCTCTCCACGAATGAAGAGGAGGTGGAGGGGTATATATAGCCTCCACACAAAATCCAACCGTTACACACAGTTTTCCAATCTCGGTGGGACCGAATCAACAAACTCGGTCGGACCGAAAAGGTAAACCTAGTGACCGTTAGAGATTTTCGGTGGGACTGACATGCAACTCGGTAGGACCGATATGGTTAGGGTTTGGGCATAACGTAATCTCGGTGAGACCGATTACACAAACTCGGTGAGACCGATTTTGGTAATTAGCTAACCAGAGAGTTGGTTAGGCAAACTCGGTGGGACCGATTTGCTCTTTCGGTGAGACCGAAAAGTTACAAAAAGGAAACACTGAATTTACATTGCAATCTCGGTGGGACCTATTCGCTCTTTCGATGAGACCGAAAAGTTACGAAAGGGAAACAGAGAGTTTGCAATCCCATCTCGGTGAGACCGAGATCCCTATCGGTAGAACCGAATTGCTAGGGTTTGGCAGTGGCTTATGACAAGTGAAACTCGGTGGCGCCGGATAGAAAGAATCGATATGACCGAGTTTGGCTTAGGGTTTAGGTCATATGTGGATATGGGAAAGTAGTTGAGGGTTTTGGAGCATATCACTAAGCACATGAAGCAAGAGGCTCATTAAGCAACACCTCATCCCTCCTTGATAGTATTGGCTTTTCCTAAAGACTCAATGTGATCTTGGATCACTAAAATATAAAATGAAGAGTCTTGAGCTTTTGAGCTTGAGCCAATCCTTTGTCCTTAGCATTTTGAGGGTTCCACTTTCACATCCATGCCATGCCAATCATTGAGCTTTCCTGAAATAATCATCTTGGAATAGCATTAGCTCAATGAGCTATATGTTGTTATGAATTACCAAAACCACCTAGGGATAGTTGCACTTTCAATCTCCCCCATTTTGGTAATTGATGACAACATATAGATCAAATCTTCGACAAATGATAATAAGCATGAAATATATCGTCGCTTTGAGAAGTATGTGACAAGTAAGAGCTCCCCCTAAATTTGTGCATATTTAAAATTTGCTTTGGACTGCAAATGCACAAGGAGTTAGAGTCATGGGTTACTCTTCCATGTCACATACATCTTGGTGGAGCGCTTAAAATGATAAGAATGAAATACATGCACTCATCACCAAGAATAGTGAATGATCACATAAGATAGATAAGATGATAATATTAAGCAAACATTAAGTGTAGCTTATGATCAAACACATGATCATCAATGTCTCATGAGCAATGACATAGTATCTCAAGCACTCAAAAGCAAACAAAGTTCGAAAAACCACCAAATAAAGCAAGAGAGAATAAAAGCAACACTCTCTCTCTCGAAGCCTATGATCTATATATTTTCTCCCCCTTTGGCAACAAGTTACCAAAAAGTTCCTAGAAAATGCATAGTGCTAGATCGACTCTCAGGCTTGATCTTCAGGTGGTGGTGGAGTCCGGAGCACTCCAAGGACGAAGCCTTCTGTAGACGTGGTCGGAGTCGAGGCTGAAGTAGATGCTGGAGCTGGTGGAACTGAAGCTGTAGCTGGTACAGACGTGGTGACTCTGGGGTCAGCAACTAGCACTGCAGACGACCTCGGACCTCGTGGCACTCTAGCAAAGGCATCAGTTGTAGTCCTGCCTCTCCTCTCCTGCATGTCATCTTGGAGCTGCTCCACTGCAGTCTGAATCTCTGTCACCTTAACATCCAAGTCATAGAACTTTTGTTCCATGATTCTCTCTAGGCTTGCCTGGTTCTGAGTTAGGGTGGCTAGTCCTTTCTCAATCCGCGGGGTGGATGCAATTAGGTAACCAAGCTGCTCTTGTTTGGTTTTCAAGAAATACTCAGATGCCTCCTCTTGAGTTGGCATCTTGGCAGCTTTCTCCTTCCTTGCCTTCTCCTTCTTTGCTTGTGCTTGAACTGATGATGGTTCGTTCTCATTCATCACAACTTGATTGTCCTCAAAATCTGGATGAATAGGCAAGTGTTCCTTGTCCAACAAGTATATGCCCGTGCCCATCTTGGAGTTGATTAATTCCTGAATTTGTGGGGCATATCCACAGCTCCTCTTCTGATCAGCTGCTGTCCTCTTAATGGTCTGTACCATGAGGCTCATCACTTTGAACTTCTGAGGCACATCAAAAATAAGAAGCAAATTTATTGCATGGCCTCTGATCATCTTGTGATCACCTGACTTGGGCAATAAGGTGTGCCTTAGGATCCAGTTAATGGTTGGCAGCCCTGACAGAAGATAATGCACAGACCCAAACTTGAAAGTTTCAAGAGCTTCATTTGGAATTTCCTTGTACATATTGGACATAGAGTTGTGGTCCATCTTCTTCTTGGCATAGATATCCAAGTCATCCTCATGCTCCTCTGGGGCATTGATGAGCTGTGCCCACTCAGCAACAGTAGATTGGTACCTCGTACCTTCAGACATCCATGTGATCTTTCCATCTGGGTAGAAATGTGCTGTGGAGTAGAACTGCATGATAAGCTCCTCGTTCCACTTTGTGAGCTTCTGCCCAACAAAGTCTGCTACTCCACAAGCATTGAAGCTGTCTTGCACTCCAGGATAGTGCTCTTCATTGTCCTTGATGTAGGTCCAGTCGACCCATCTCATGTCACAAACAATTGGCTTCTTGTCCAACAAAACTGTCTCATAGAAGTCCTGCTGTTCCTTGGTGTGAAACCTGTAATCCATAGCAGTTCTTCTCCTTGAAGCATACGGGTCTGCTTCTCTCCACTTCCTCAGCCCTGAGTCTCTCCTGAGCTTCATATCCTCAGCCACAGGATGAGCATCGTTGTGGTCTGGGATCTTGGGCTTGAGCTTTCTGAGTACTTGCTCTTCCACATCTTCTTCAGCAGCTTCAGGCACTGGGGCCTTGTTCTTCTCAGTAGCTGGGATGCTTCTTGTATTTCTCTTTGGCTTTGGCTTTGGAGCTGGCTTGGCCTTGGAAGCAGCTGCCCCTGATCTTATGGCATCACCCATCAGCTTGGGTGCCTTAGGTGCTGGTGGAGCTACCTCTTCTTCTTCCTCTTCTTCCATGATGGAAGCCTTTCCAAGCACTATGGCTACGGTCTTCTTGACCCTTTCCTTTATTTTCTTGCCTTCAGCAGCAACTGGCTCTATGGGAGTGGGCTTCTCAGTTGAAGCTCTGGCCTTTAACATAGGCTGCCTGCCTACTGGCCTTTTGATTTTCAATCCTGGCTTTGTGCCCTATGCTGGCTCAACTCTCTTTGATGTGGCTTCCTCTTCCTCTGCCACATAATCTTCATCCTCAGAATCTGAAGTTCTCTTCTTCCTCTGTCTGGTGGCAGCTTTTGGCAAATTGCTTGGGGTACTTCTGCTGCCATCATCTGAAGAGCTGGAGGGACTAGTGCCCTCACTCATCTGCACTTGCTGCTCTGACAAGTTCTGGCTATCACTTTGGTCTGACATGATGCAAACTCTGACTGCTGATCCTATGAATAGTTTATAGATGAGGTAGAATAGATGAGCATCACAAAATGCAGAGATTTTTGCAAAAGAATGATCCAAAAACTTAGTTTTAGTTTCCCACTGAAATCATCTCGGATCTACCGATTTTTAAACTCGGTGATACCGAAGCGGTTTTGGAACCTAAACTAGTGAACTCGGTCAGACCGAGTCACAGTTCGGTGGCACCAAGACTGCTAGGGTTTCACAAAGTTCCAAAATCGGTCACACCGATAAGTAATTCTCGGTCAGACCGAGTCTCACTTGTGCAATGGCATAAGCCAAATCGGTGGGACCGAGTTTTTCAACTCGGTGGGTCCGAGATGGTTTCGGCGGAAACCTAACCCTAAAATTTTCGAATCAAAATTAATCTACGAATGCATTGACTGGATAGGAGTGTTTCAATCGTGGCAAGAATCATGATGATCACAATGTGCTAAGAATCGGATTGGGGAATAGCACAAAGATCGAGTCCATACCCTAGTTCGGCGGAGACTCGCTACGGCGGCAACGGTGGGGTAGAATTCCTGTTGACGGCGACGGAGACCAGCGACTGGAGGCGGCTGGCGGTGAGGAGACGATCTGGAGACCACATTGGCAGAGCAGGCTATCGCGCGGGCGAAGGGGTTCGGAGAAATTTCCAAATTTTTGCCCGTGACTATATATAGCCCAACCCTGTCGGTGTGACCGAGTGGAACAGCTCGGTGGCACTGAGATGCAAAACTATATACAGTTGTTGCAACTCGGTGTGACCGAAAGGTTCAAATCGGTTGCACCGAGATCGAAAACCTAGATCAACTTAATGATCTCGGTAGGACCGAAAGTGGGGTATCGGTCAGACCGAGAATCATAAAGAGGTTTTGGAAGTTTAAGTCTATGACGAATCGGGGACTCCGAGTGCTCCTCACACAGAGTGGTTCGAATCTGACTTGATCAAATTTTGTGATGTAGCATGAATAGAGTTTGAGACGAGAAAAACATAGATAGCTAGAGGAGGTTCTTAGGCATTCTTGTCCATCCACTTGGCAAAAGGAAATGAAACCAAACAATCAAAACAACAAGTGGATGTCCTCGAATGAGTAAAATATGCAATCAGCATGCTCACACAATAAGATGGCAAATGAAATATGTGACAAGGCATGCACAACCAATTCTAGCATCTATCAAGCAATTTGCGATGACAAGGTCATCTATATATGAGTATATTGACTTAGGAGTCAAGTGAGAACACTTGATCATAGGTCATACTCATCGTTTAAGCTCAAGTGGGGTTACCACTTTTACATAAAGCATTGTTGTGTTCACATCTTTAGAGTTGCTTTAGCTCAAGTCTTAGAGTAAAGCTCCCCCTAGATGTGATATCCCCCCTTAGAGGGATGAACTAACCTCGGGTTTTGTCGATGATGACTTCATGTAGATGTTGAAGATGTGGATGCTCAATGTTGATGTAGATCACTTGGAGCTATCCATTTGAGTGAATTGCACTTTCAATACCTACATGGGTTAGTCCCACAAGGAACAAACAAGGATATCCTTAGACATAGAGTGATGCACACACAAGATGATGTCCATGAAAACTTTTAGGTTACCTTGTCCCTTGTCTTACCAACAAGAGGGTTTGTGACTCCTTGAACTAGTGCAAGATGTGGAAGTTGATTGCACTTGTTCTTGCCAAAATGATAAGAGTGAAGTATGTTGGCGGAGTCACCCTCAAGAACTCTCTAGTTCTTCTTCTTTTGGATCCACACCATCTTGATGGGAATCCTTGGAGTTGTAGTCGTACTTGATGAAGTGGAACTTGAAGTAGTCTTGGGAATCCACTTGACTAAGGTCTTAGGAGCTTCTTCAAATGCATCAATTTCCTCTTGAAGCTTGTCCTTGCCTTTTTGCTTGTAGTCTTGTGGTGGAAGATCATCTTGAGCTTGTGTCCCCTTGAAAGAAGTATCATACTTCTCTTGTTGAGGAACAAACTTTGTCTTGGGGTATTGATCTTCTTCCCACTCAACTCCATTGGCATTGAACTTCCGTTCAAAACCAACACCTTGATTCTTCTGGTGCATTCCTTGCTTGCGCACAATTTCCTCGAATTGCTTACTCCCGGCAAGGCTTTTGTACACTCCTTTCTCTATAATTCCCTTCAATAAGCTATTTTCTTGCTCAAGTGTAACTTGGCTAAGAGAATCATTAGTGGAATCAAGAGAACTACTAGAAGCAACAATATTGGATTTAGCATGATCATTGTTACTGCTAGAGGAAGAATCTTTCTTGTTCTTGTTACTAGACTTGACTTGAGGCATGTAAGTGGATAAGAGTAAACGCTTGGCAATGTAAGAAGAACTTTTCTTGCGGAGATCATCATTGATTGCTTTTAAGAACTCATGCTCTTGCTCAAGATTGAGCTTTTCAAAGCGTAATTTCTCATGAGCTCTTAAAAGTTCTCGATGATCTTCGAAGATAGTTTCATGAGCTAACTTAAGAGTGTTTAGTTCTTTAGTTAGAGCCTCAATCTTCTCCTTATCATTGTCATTCGTTTTATCTTGATTAGCATGATTAATTGACGTTTCATCATAGTATTCATCACTAGAGTTGTCAACAAGCAAATCATCACCTAACAAGTCATCTTCATCACTATTGAAATCAACATACTCGGGGTGTGTTACCTTAGGACCTTTGGCCATGAAGCATCTTCCAATTCCTTCATTTGGTGAGTCAAATATGTCGTAGGAGTTGGTTGACACAAGTGCTAGACCGGCAACACCTTCATCTTGAGTATCTTCGGAGTCGGAGTGATAACTTCTCTCGGAGTGGCTGTCGGAGTCGGAGCCGGATACCTATTCACCAACATGAGCTTGATGTCTTTGTTTTGTGTAGCTCCTTGATGATTTTTCCTTCCTTTCCGAATCCTTGCTTCTCCGTGAGTATCTTCGTTCATAACGATCATCTCTACTCCTTCTCTCTCTTGGTGGTGATTCTTTGCTTCTTCTTTTTGGAGAATCTTCTCTTCTCTTGTAGGGAGCCGTACACTCATTGGAATAGTGTCCGGGTCTTCCACAATTGTAGCAGTTTCGCTCTCGACTAGAAGATCTTTTGTCATTGTAGGACCTTGACTTGAAGCTTCTATCTTTGCTTCTACTCTTGTAGAACTTGTTTAAGTTCTTCACCATTAAGCTCAATTCTTCATTGAAGTTTTGTTTCTCACTTGATGATGTAGAGGCTTCACATGAGGCTTTGTAGGCACCACTTGATTTGTTGTGAAGTTCCTCTTTATCCTTGAGTGACATCTCATGAGCAACAATTCTTCCAATCACCTCCGTTGGCTTGAGATCTTTGTAATTGGGCATCATTTGGATCAATGTGCACACAGTATCATATTTTCCATCCAAGGCTCTTAGAATCTTCTTGATGATGAATCTATCGGTCATCTCTTCACTTCCTAAGCCGGCAATCTCATTTGTGATGAGAGCAAGCCTAGAGTACATTTCAGCGACACCTTCACCATCCTTCATTTTGAACTTGTCAAGTTGACTCTGAAGCACATCCAACATGGATGCCTTGACGGAGTTGGTACCTTCGTGCATATCAATCAAAGTGTCCCAAATTTCCTTTGCATTCTCAAGACGGCTGATTTTGTTGAATTCTTTAGGGCACAATACGTTGAAGAGAATATCACAAGCTTGAGCATTGTATTGCAACATCTTCAACTCATCCGCGGTAGCTTCACGGTTTGGTTCTTTCCCATCAAAGAAGTCACCTTGCAAACCAACACACACAATAGCCCAAACGGCGGGGTTATGTCCACGAATATGCATTTTCATTTTATGCTTCCAACTAGCAAAATTAGTACCATCAAAGTAAGGACCTCTACAGTGATAATTTCCCTTGCTAGATGCCATACTCTTCTAGGTTGTGAAACCAAGACTATGACCACCAAAAGCTATGGAGATCAAAGCAAATGGAGACCAAAGCTCTGATACCACTTGTAGGATCGAAAGTATGTCTAGAGGGGGGTGATTAGACTACTTGATCAAATAAAAACTTAACCTTTTCCCAATTTTAGTTCTTGGCAGATTTTAGCTATTGTAGGACAAGTCAAGCAATCATCACACAATTCAAGCAAGCATGCAAAGAGTATATTGGCAGCGGAAAGTAAAGCATGCAACTTGCAAGAATGTAAAGGGAAGGGTTTGGAGAATTCAAACGCAATTGGAGACACGGATGTTTTTCCCGTGGTTTGGATAGGTGGTGCTATCCTACATCCACGTTGATGGAGACTTCAACCCACGAAGGGTAACGGTTGCGCGAGTCCACGGAGGGCTCCACCCACAAAGGGTAACGGTTGCGCGAGTCCACGGAGGGCTCCACCCACGAAGGGTCCACGAAGAAGCAACCACCCACAAAGGGTCCACGAAGGACTTGCCTCACTAGCCGTAGATCTTCACGAAGTAGGCGATCTCCTTGCCCTTACAAACTCCTTGGTTCAACTCCACAATCTTGTCGGAGGCTCCCAAGTAACACCTAGCCAATCTAGGAGACACCACTCTCCAAGAAGTAACAAATGGTGTGTAGGTAATGAACTCCTTGCTCTTGTGCTTCAAATGATAGTCTCCCCAACACTCAACTCTCTCTCATAGGATTTGGATTTTGTGGAAAGAAGATTTGAGTGGAAAGCAACTTGTGGAAGGCTAGAGATCAAGATTCATATGGTAGGAATGGAATATCTTGGTCTCAACACATGAGTAGGTGGTTCTCTCTCAGAACATATGAGTTGGAATTGTGTATGTGTTCTGATGGCTCTCTCCATGAATGAAGAGGAGGTGGAGGGGTATATATAGCCTCCACACAAAATCCAACCGTTACACACAGTTTTCCAATCTCGGTGGGACCGAATCAACAAACTCGGTCGGACCGAAAAGGTAAACCTAGTGACCGTTAGAGATTTTCGGTGGGACTGACATGCAACTCGGTAGGACCGATATGGTTAGGGTTTCGGCATAACGTAATCTCGGTGAGACTGATTACACAAACTCGGTGAGACCAATTTTGGTAATTAGCTAACCAGAGAGTTGGTCAGGCAAACTCGGTGGGACCGATTTGCTCTTTCGGTAAGACCGAAAAGTTACAAAAAGGAAACACTGAATTTACATTGCAATCTCGGTGGGACCGATTCGCTCTTTCGGTGAGACCGAAAAGTTACGAAAGGGAAGCAAAGAGTTTGCAATCCCATCTCGGTGAGACCGAGATCCCTATCGGTAGAACCGAATTGCTAGGGTTTGGCAGTGGCTTATGACAAGTGAAACTCGGTGGCGCCGGATAGAAAGAATCGGTATGACCGAGTTTGGCTTAGGGTTTAGGTCATATGTGGATATGGGAAAGTAGTTGAGGGTTTTGGAGCATATCACTAAGCACATGAAGCAAGAGGCTCATTAAGCAACACCTCATCCCTCCTTGATAGTATTGGCTTTTCCTAAAGACTCAATGTGATCTCGGATCACTAAAATATAAAATGAAGAGTCTTGAGCTTTTGAGCTTGAGCCAATCCTTTGTCCTTAGCATTTTGAGGGTTCCACTTCCACATCCATGCCATGCCAATCATTGAGCTTTCCTGAAATAATCATCTTGGAATAGCATTAGCTCAATGAGCTATATGTTGTTATGAATTACCAAAACCACCTAGGGATAGTTGCACTTTCAGCCGGGAAACCTCCACGCGCCGCCTTGCCCCCTCCCCCAAGCACCCCCCTCCTTAAATACACCGCCCCCGCACCCACCCTGCCACCCAACTCGAGCCGCCCCGCAGCCTAGACCGCGCCGCCGCCGCCTGTCGCCGCTGCCCCATGCCACCCCGCGCCACCTGCCGCCACAGCCCCGCTTCGCCGGAGCCGCCCCGCCTCGCCGGACCTCGCCGGATGTATAAGCTGCCGTTCGTTTTTTTAAACCGGTTCAGTTTTTTTGAAAACCCTAGGTTCGTTTTTTTCAGATCGGTTCACCGGTCTTCTCGGTTCAGTTTATATAGCGGACGTTCGTCCGTATGTTCGTTTTAACGAACAGTTTTCGCTCGTTAGTTACAAACAACGAACGTTCGTTCGTTAGCCTGTTCGTCAGTTTTCTTTTCTCAGATTTTCCGCGATTATTTTCAATCGCGACTTTTGATCCAATTTTCATTTCAGTTTATCTTTTTGCTCATTTATCGGAATCAAGTGATTCAAGCGCCTAGATCTTTGTCTCGAAACCCTCTTTCCGTTTAATCAACTTGATTAAGATTTTGGTACTGTTAAATTTGACTTTAGTCCATATTATTAAACGGATCTTGTTTCTTTCACAGTTTGAGTTTCGTTGCTCCGCTTGATTTGATACATTTCGCAAACCGGAGTTCTTAAGTTGAACTTTCTGGTTAGATCATCTTATTTGAGATTTACCCATGTTTCTTTGCTTGATTGCTTATGTATCCTATTATTTGTTTGCGATAGAACATCCGGAGTGCGAAGCGTGCTACTACGAGTCCCTAGGTTTTGCGGATCATCAACAAGGCAAGTAACACATTGATCATACTCCTTCCATACCCAGTTTTTATGCATTAGTTCCAATCCTCAAACATTGCACGATTAGGATGCGATTAACATGTGGGACGGGAAGTAGTTGATGAGGTAGAACCTATTGCCCTGTTATATTCAAACCCTGGGAGTAACTTCTACGTATTGCCTATATTGCTATCCTATGCTCGTAGACGTGGTTTGGGTGAGTGAATCCATGATAGATGTGAGATTGTTAATTAATGGTTCAACTTAAGGTGGCAACTTTAATACACATCTGGGTGGATTGTTTGTTGGGCACCTGGGGAATCCAGTGTTGTCCCAGGATATCCCAGAGTACCCGTGTGATCATCCTAAGGTCCGCCACCCAGGTTCAAAGAGAACTGAGATATTTTCATACTAGAAACTTCCGTGTGCAGCCACAAGCTATTATGGGCTCTAGCATAGTTGAGTAAGTTGCGTGAAGCTTCCGAGGAGGTGGATCAGCAGGTAGAGGGATGTAGGTTGGTATGGTCTGCGCGGAGTAAGGAGTTAATGCTTCTGAAAGACTGTGTCTCGTTCATCTGTTTCTCAAACACCATGTAGTGCGAGAAATCCAATAGAGGAGATCGAGTCTTGTGGGGAAAAGTGCACAAACCTCTACAGAGTGTATAAACTAATCATGGTTAGCCATGTCCCCGGTTATGGACATCTTGAGTATCTAGTACTTGGAGTATCCTAAGTATCTCAGCACTATTAAATAATATTGTTGGGTTGTTAACTACCTTAATTGGGATTGAGTTGGAGGAACCTTCTTAATGATGTTTCAACTACCATGATAGTTAAATAAAATATATTCCTTTGTTGTAGGGAAAAATTGGCTTTTCGCAAAAACCATAACCATAGAGCTTTCCACCAACCAAATATGCATGTAGTGATAGCATTATTATGTTCTTGCTCTACTGTGTTATTCTGCCAGCATATTCCATGTGCTGACCCGTTTTCGGGCTGCAACATATTATGTTGCAGACTTTTTAGACGAGGAGTAAGGTTCGTTAGGTCGTTGTCGTGCAGCTCAGCTATGCCGTTGGAGTTGATGGACTCACTTTATCTTCCAAGCCTTCCGCTGTTATCGTATTAGATGGCCTTAAGCCATATTTATTGTAATAAGTTCTCTTTTGAGACAATCGATGTAATAAGTGTGTGATTGCTACTCTGTTATAAATCCTCGAGTACTATGTGTGTCAGCATTACCGATCCAGGGATGACACTGAAGCACAGAGACTTGACCGTTTGAGGTCAGGTCGCTACAAGATGGTATCAGAGCACACGCTGAGTGTAGGACACGACCACTAAGCTAAAGCCCTAGATCACTATTCTCCTCTCACTTCTGACTCCTCTCCATTTTCTATTCTTTAGGATGGCGGACGCAAGGAACAAGTTTGCACAACCAGATGAAGAAGCACCTTTTGGACGACACTTGAAGGAAGTCACTAGGTACCTGAGCATTGGAATACCAAGCTTCACCAGGATTTACAACGCCACTTTACCCGAAAAGGAGCGATGGATGATTCAAGTTCAAGTTCTAGGAAGGACATTTACACCAGTCACTAAGCCCATAGAGTTTTCCTTCGATGCACCAACCTGGAGTCTAGGAAAGAGTATGGCAGCTCACATCACCATGGGACGCATTGGAGAAGTTTATCATAAGGAGCTTAAGGATACTATCTATCAGATTTGTGGGCGCCGAGACGAGCAATGGGAGATGATCAGTACCAGGAAGGATAGATCAATTGCAGCTTTCATCCAGGAGTTAAACCAACACATTCACCGCCAGGAGAACCATATGTGCGCAGGAATAATAGATCTGAAGAAGGCGATGACTAGGATCACGGAACTTGAGGAAGAACTTAAGGCTACACGTGAAGATTATCAGGAGGAAATCGTCTTACTAGTGGAGAAGAATGACGATCTGGAAAGGAAGCTAGGAGTATTCATGAGAGACACCACACCAGGAAGAGAAGACGAAGACCCCAAGGAGATTCGCCCGGAGGACTACATCATCATCGACGACACTGACACGGACCCCGACGATAGCGATGATGACTATGAAGACGAAGCTGGAGCAGACATCATGGAGTCTTCAACCAAGGAATATTTTTAGTAGACCACCACATCAGTAGTAGTATTCCACCATATATATAGTATATTCCGATCACTTTTGTAACGATAGTTAGATCGATTGTATGCCCTTGCTTGATTGATTGAGTGAATGATTGTGTTTGTCTCATGTGCATATGGGTAGTGTTTTTCTCATTAGACCACCTTCTATTCTAAACTCTCCCCTCTAAACCCATCAGATGCCTCCGAGACGTGACCCCGGATTTACTTTCCCATTGGAGCTCACTCAGTTGATCCAGCAGCAGAATACCCTGATGCAGTTGTTAGTTCAGAACCAAGGCAACAACAACAACCCACCGCCACCAGTTGACAACTTAGCCCGCTTTCTGAGGTTGCAGCCGCCGGTGTTTTCCAGTAGCACCAAGCCGATAGTGCCAGATGATTGGCTCCGCAGGATTGGAAGGGAGTTAACCACTGCAGGATGTACAGATGCTGAGAAGGTGTGTTTTGCCGCACATCAGTTGGGTGGACCAGCAGCCTCATGGTGGGAGAATTACATTGTCACCAACCCTATAGCCACTGTTACATGGGACCAGTTTCAGCAAGCTTTCCATACATCACATGTCTCAACTGGAGCTATGAGTATGAAGAAGCGTGAGTTTTGCAACTTACGCCAGGGGGAACCGTACTGTGGCTCAGTATGCGGATGAGTTTAGCAAGTTATCTCGCTATGCCCCTAACAATGTGGCCACAGATGCCGCAAAGCAGGAGAAGTTTATGGAAGGGCTGAATGATGAGAGGAGCATGCAGTTGATGGTGGCAACATTCAACAACTACCAGGAGTTGGTAGATAAGGCTCTTATGATTGAAGGGAAGCAGCACCAGATTGAGAGCCGTAAGAGGAAGTATGGACAAGGAAGGTACAATTCAGGAGCTCAGCATGCACAAGTCGCCTTCCTCAAGGCTTCGGGCATGAGCCTTGTGGATATGATAGTGGCACAAGGCTTGCTGGTAGCATGCAGCATGCACAAGTGCCCAAAGACGATCTTCCTCGAGGAGCACAACATCATCATGCCGGAGCTGCTCTTGCTCCACTTCGTCATAGGCAACTACTCGAGGTGATCTGTATGTTAGTTCTGTGGGTAGCACTGCTTCTGCACCATAGACTAGGGAGAAGGGTGTCTGGCCAGTAGCTCGATTTGGTGTCGTTCTGTGCGACCCAAGAACCACGGGTAACTCGTCAATACAGCGCCTCTTGCACTTGTGCAACCTGTTAAATGTTCTTTTCTTGAGATTGCGCAACACTTCAACATTTGTCCTTTCTGCTTGCCCATTGCTTCTTAGGTGAGCAATGGAGGCAAAGCATGCCTTCCATCCAAGGCTCTAGATATACTGCGTGAAGGTGCAACTTGTGAACATTGTGCCATTATTAGCGATGATTCTGTTTAGTACGAAAAATGGCAAACTAGTCCTTCGAAGAATTTGGTAGCTGACTGCACAGTCACCTTTCTCACTGGCTCTACTTCAGGCCACATTGTGAACTTCTCAATGGAAACGTATAAGAACTCAAAGCCCCCGGTAGCACGGGGAAAGGGGCCCCAAATATCGAGCCCAGACCGAAAAACGCCAGGAAAGAGGGCTTGTTTGGAGGGCTTGTGCTTGGCCTGTTTGGAGAAATTGAACTATCTATTGTGCTCGTGCTAGACCTTGTGTCTTGACTACAAGAACTAAAGGCATCTCTTCAGTTGCAGGAGCACTAGTCTCGATGACAAGAAAATGAGATTCTGGTCGAGGCCGCTGCTCACCGGCAAGCGCATCATCATTCCCGGCAATATTCTTGTCAGCGACTTTAGGGGGCTCTACCTAGAGATATTTTCCTATGCTTATCTTTCTTCCCTTTTAGGCTCTCATTGATGGGGTGACTGTTGGTTGATTCAAATGGAGCACAAAAGTTCCCAGTTCCGTATGTAGCTTTTGGGAAGCACACTTCGACAGTTGGTCAGCAATGTTGTTCTCCGCACGGGGAATGTGCTCTTTTTGCAAACTGTCAAAGTGTCAGCAATGTTGTTCTCCGCACGGGTAATGTACTCTGTTTGCTAACTGCCAAAGTGCTCTTACAATTTCCTCAATTCATCCACATATGCTTCCATCAACAAGCTCTGATAATGTTTATTCACTTGCTTTACCACAAGTTGCAAATCTCCATGGATGATTAGCTTTTTGATTCCCAACTTCATCGCAATTCTGAGGCCGGTAAGCAATCCCTCATACTCTGCAGTATTGTTGGTAGTTTCCTCCCCAGGGAAGTGCATTTGAAACACATACTTGAGATGCTCTCCGGTGGGTGCGACATGCAACACTACAACAACAGCGCCTTGTAGCAAGAAAGCACCGTCAAAGTACATGATCCAATCCGTTGAAGTACACTCCAGCATCACGGCTGACTCCTGGATCTCGTCATCTTGCGTTGGCATCCATTCTGCAATGAATTCTGCCATTGCCCTATTCTGAATAGTTTATGTACTCTCAAATTTGAGTGCAAATCTTTACAGCTCCAATGCCCACTCTACTATCCCACCAGTTGCCTCTGGATTCCACAGAATGCGCTGCAATGGGAAGCGAGTGACGACACTGATCTCATGCTGTTGGAAGTAGTGGCACAACTTTCTCAAGGCCATGAGTAGGCCAAAGAGCAGCTTCTACACGCCCGAATACCTTGATCTAGCCCCCCGCAAGAGAGAGGCAACAAAGTATACAGGCCAATGTACCACTTTCTTATTTAGAGTTACTTGCTAATCAACTTATTTCTCTTGCACTGCTTTTGTCTTGCTGGCATCTGGACATGCCACGGAGGACTCTACTTTGTCTTGGGATGACTTTGCTACCATTGTTTCCTCATCGCTAGCTTCCCTATGCGCGAGCAGCGCGGCACTGACGACTTAATTTGTTGCCGCTAAATAGAGCAACAACGGTTCCTATGCCTTAGGCGCGACTAGGGTCGGTGCAGAGGAAAGGCATCTTTTCAGATCTTGCAGTAAAACCTCCGCTTCCGGAGTCCATTTCACTAGACCCATCTTTTTTTAATATCTTGAAAAATGGCAAGGCGCGTTTGGCACACCCTGAAATGATCCTACTCTAAGCTGTAACACAACCGGCAAGACATCGCACATCCTTGACGGTCTTGGGTGCTTGTATCTGCTCGATAGCTTTGATCTTGTCGGGGTTTGCTTCGATTCCATGCCAGGACACAAAGAATCCGAGAAGCTTGCCGGATGGAACACCAAACACGCACTTCTCAGGGTTGAGCTTCATGTTGATTTTTCGCAAGTTCGCAAATGTCTCTTCTAAATCTCCAATGAGGGTTGACTTGTCATTGGTCTTGACCACTATATCATCAGTATAGGATTCCACATTTCTATGCAACTGCGGCTCAAAAAAAATTTGGACGGCTCTTGTAAGTGTCGAACCAGCACTCTTTAGTCCAAAAGCCATACGTACAAAGCAATACATGCGACATGGAGTAATGAATGCATTCTTCTCATCATATTCCTTGGATATGAATATCTGATGGTATCCGAAGTAAGCATCAAGGAACGAAAGCAAAACACAGCCAGCAGTGGAGTCTACAATCTGGTCGATGTGCGGCAAGGGGAAAGCATCCTTCAGAAATGCGTTGTTGAGATTGGTGTAATCAATACAGAGTCTCCATTTCCCATTCACCTTGCACACGACAACTGGATTTGCCAACCAAGTTGTATGTAACACTCCCCTGACCAAGCCTGCTGCCTCAAGTTTCTTGATCTCTTCCACTATGAACTGTTGTCGTTCCAAAGCTTGCTTCCCGACCTTATGCTCGACGGGTCGAGCATGGGGACAGACAGCAAGGTGGTGCTCAATTACCACCCTGGGAACACTAGGGATGTTAGAAGGTTGCCATGCAAACACATCTACATTCGCCCGCTGGAAGGTAACGAGTGCACTTTCCTATTTACTATCAAGGGCGGCACCAACGGTGAAGGTACCGCTAATGTCGTTCTCCCTTGCCGGCACCTTCTTTGTCGCCAGTGGAGTAGCCTTGGATCTCTTGCCGTTAGAGATATTCAGAGATTCTTCCATTGGTGCGCAGCACTCCTAAGAGGCGCGCTTCTCGGAAGCCTCGCTAGATGTCTCGCCAGGTTTCTTACTCTTCTTCTTCTTGGTGGAAGTTGTAGCCTTGACGGTCTTCGCTGCAACCGCATCTCTGTAAAGCTTGTCTACACATATTACTACATACTTCTTGTCGGAGTTGATGGAGATGACACCCATGGGCCCTGGCATCTTCAACATATTATAGGCATAGTGAGATGCTGCCATGAACTTAGACAAGGCTGGGTGACCAAGAATTCCATTGAACGACAAGGGGATATTAACAACATCAAACACAATTTTCTCTATTTTGTAATTTAGTTTCCCGCCAAATGTCACCGGCAGCTGATGTCTACTACACAACCTTCTTCTTGTAGACGTTGTTGGGCCTCCAAGTGCAGAGGTTTGTAGGACAGTAGCAAATTTCCCTCAAGTGGATGTTCTTTCTCAAACAACCCTGCAACCAAATAACAAAGAGTCTCTTGTGTCCCCAACACACTCAATACAATGGTAAATTGTATAGGTGCACTAGTTCGGCGAAGAGATGGTGATACAAGTGCAATATGGATGGTAGATATAGGTTTGTGTAATCTGAAAATATAAAAACAGCAAGGTAACTAATGATAAAAGTGAGCACAAACGGTATTGCAATGCTACGAAACAAGGCCTAGGGTTCATACTTTCACTAGCGCAAGTTCTCTCAACAATAATAACATAATTGGATCATATAACTATCCCTCAACATGCAACAAAGAGTCACACCAAAGTCACTAATAGCGGAGAACAAACAAAGAGATTATGGTAGGGTATGAAACCACCTCAAAGTTATCCTTTCTGATCGATCTATTCAAGAGTCCGTAGTAAAATAACACAAAGCTATTCTTTCCGTTCAATCTATCATAGAGTTCATACTAGAATAACACCTTAAGACACAAATCAACCAAAACCCTAATGTCATCTAGATACTCCAATGTCACCTCAAGTATCCGTGGCTATGAATATATGATATGCATCACACAATCTCAGATTCATCTATTCAACCAACACAAAGAACTTCAAAGAGAGCCCCAAAGTTTCTACCGAAGAGTCAAGACGAAAACGTGTGCCAACCCCTATGCATAAGTTCACGAGGTCATGGAACTCGCAAGTTGATCACCAAAACATACATCAAGTGGACCGCGTGATATCCCATTGTCACCACAGATAAGCACATGCAAGACATACATCAAATGTTCTCAAATTCTTAAAGACTCAATCCTATAAGATACTTCAAAGGGAAAACTCAGTCCATTACAAGAGAGTAAAGGGGGAGAAACATCATAAGATCCAACTGTAATAGCAAAGCTCGCGATACATCAAGATCGTACCACCTCACGAACACGAGAGAGAGAGAGAGATCAAACACATAACTACTGGTACATACCCTCAACCCCGAGGGAGAACTACTCCTTCCTCGTCATGGAGAGCGCCGGGATGATGAAGATGGCCACCGGAGAGGGATTCCCCCCTCCGGCAGGGTGCCGGAACGGATCTAGATTCATTTTCGGTGGCCACGGAGGCTACTGGCAGTGGAACTCCCGACCTATTGTGATCTCCAAAGTTTTTAGGGTATATGGACATATATAGGCGAAAGAAGTCTGTCAGGGGATCTCCAGGCTGTCCACGAGGCAGGGGGCGCACCCACCCCTGGGCGCACCCCCCACCCTCGTGGGCAGCCCGGGACTCTTCTGGTCCATCTCCGATGCTCGGTGGGCTTCTTCTGGTCCAAAAATAAGTTCCATGAAGTTTCAGGTCAATTAGACTCCGTTTGATTTTCCTTTTCTGTGATACTCTAAAAATCAGAAAAAACAGAAACTGGCACTGGGCTCTAGGTTAATAGGTTAGTCCCAAAAATCATATAAAATAGCATCTAAATGCATATAAAACATCCAAGGTTGATAATATAATAGCATGGAACAATCAAAAATTATAGATACGTTGGAGACGTATCAACAGCGTGATCTTCCCCGTAGGTTGGCTCCTCCCTGGATTGATTCCTTGGAATGTCCCGGGTTTCTTGAGCTCTTCCTCGGGGATTTACAGTCTCTTGATCACCTCATGGGAGATCAAGTTCAAGCAAGCCCCACCGTCAACTAGTATTTTCGTGACCTTGAGGTTGCATATTGTTGGGGAAACCAACAATGGCAAGCACCTGACTGTTGTTGTGCGGTCAGGGTTGTCCTCGGCATCAAAAATAATAGGCGTGTGGGACCACTCGAGGGGCTTTTGCGCATCTACTATCGGCTCCACTCCATTGACCTCACGTGCCCACTGCTTGGGCTAGCGGTGGGAGGAGTGCAAAGACACTCCCATATCAATACACATGGCCTCTGTTTCCTTTAGGAATTCATGTTCGCTAGACTCTTCATTATGTTCATCCTTGCTCTCTTGATCCTCTTCTTTCTTTTACCTGCCCCTCACGGGCTTTTCTTTCTTCTGGTTGGCACTGCTGTGGTGCCCTCCTCGGCCGCCATGACCCTCTTGCCCGAACCATCCCCGCCTTTCTCCTTGTCCAGCTTCTCATATTCAGCCTTCTATTTCTCACCCAGCTAGTCAAATTGACGGCACTCTTGGAGGTCGTGACCCTTGGTATGGTGAATCAGGTAGTACAGCCTGTTAGACCTGCCAGTCTTCTCCCCCATCGCAGCAACCTGGCAATCAGCGCATGCGGAAGCTTCCTTGTCGGTGCCTTCTATCTTGGTTTTCTTGGCGGGAATAGAATCTCTGGATCCCTCTACAGCCATAACTGACTTGCCTTTGCGCTTTCTATTGTGCCTTTGACCTTTCTTCTACGGGGCGGTGTCATCATTGTCGTCAAAGTCGACTTCAATGCCAGCATCTTCCCCAGGAAGCTTTCTCCCTTCCTGAGTGTGCACACAGTTATCCTCTGATAAATCTCCAACATATCTATAATTTTTATTGTTCCATGCTATTGTATTATCATTCTTGGATGTTTTATAATCATTTTATATCATTTTTTTGGTACTAACCTATTAACATCGTGCCAAGTGCTAGTTGTTGTTTTTTTGCATGTTTTTAACATCACAGGTAATCAATATGAAATGGAGTCCAAACGCAGTGAAACTTTTTGTGGATTTTTTTGGACCAGAAGACATCCAATGGGCCGGAGAAGCGCCTAGGGGGTGCTCCGAGGGGGGCACAACCACCAAGGCGCGCATAGAGGCCCAGGCGCGCCCTGGTGGGTTGTGCCCACCTCGGGTGCCCCTGGAGCGCATTTTTACTCTATAAATACCGCAATATTCCAGAAACCCTCGGGGAGTCGACTAAAATCAATTCTAGCGGCTGCAAGTTCCAGAAACACCAGATCCAATCTAGACACCATCACGAACGGGTGCATCATATCTATTGGTGCATCTCCGATGATGTGTGAGTAGTCTTTTGTGGACCGTCGGGTCCGTAGTTAGATGGCTTCCTCTCTCTCGTTTGACTCTCAATACAATGGTCTCTTGGAGATCCATATGATGTAATTGTTTTGCGGTGTGTTTGTTGGGATCCGAAGAACTTTGAGTCTATCTCTTTTTATCCATGAAAGTTATTTGAGTCTTCTTTGATCTCTTATATGCATGATTGCTTATAGCCTCGTATTTCTTCTCCGATATTTGGGTTTTGTTTGGCCAATTTGATCTATTTATCTTGCAGTGGGAAGAGGTGTTTTGTGATGGGTTCAATCTTATGGTGCTTGATCCCAGTGAAAAAAGGGGAACCGACACGTATATATCGTTGCCATTAAGGATAACAAGATGGGGTCTATTTCTACATAAATAGATCTTGTCTACATCATGTCATCGTTCTTATTGCATTACTCTGTTTCTCCATGAACTTAATACACTAGATGCGTGCTGGATAGCGGTCCATGTGTGGAGTAATAGTAGTAGATGCAGGCAGGAGTCAGTCTACTAATCTTGGACGTGATGCCTATATAATGATCATTGCCTGGATATCATCATGATTATTTTAAGTTCTATCAATTTCCCAAAAGTAATTCGTTTACACACCGTTTTCTATTTTTCTCGAGAGAAACCACTAGTGAAACCTATGGCCCCCGATCTCTTCTTTATCATATTTGCCTTTTGCGATCTATTTTCCTTTGCTTTCATTTTCAAATCTATTAAACCAAAAATACAAAAATACCTTGCTGCAATTTATTTTGTCCGAGATCTGTTTATCCTATCTATCATATTTTTATCACATTCATTTGCCAATTTTCGACGCCGTTAACCGAAAGGGATTGGCAACCCCTTTAACATGTCGGGTTGCGAGTATTTGTTATTTTGTGTGCAGGTGTTGTTTACGTAGTGTTGCTTGGTTCTCGTACTGGTTCGATAAACTTGGTCTCATCACTAAGGGAAATACCTACCGTTGCTGTGTTGCATCATCCCTTCCTCTTTGCGGAAATACCGACTAAGTTCTAGCCGACATCAAAAGGAATTTCTGGTGCCGTTGCCGAGGAAGGATCAAGTTAACATAGTCTCTCGTCAATGCGCAGAATTTCTGGCACTGTTGCCGGGGAGGATCAAGTCAAGATAGTCTCCCGGCCATGTGCCTATTTCTGGAGCCATTGCCGGGGAGACATCATCAACATCTACAAGGTTCCTAATCACAAATCTCATCTCCTTGCAATTTACATTATTTTCCATATGCCGCTCGTTTTCCTCTCCCCCACTTCATAAAAATTTACCATTTTATTCGCCCTCTTTTTCATTCACCATTTTCTTGTCAGATCTATCCTTTGCTTGCAATCATGAGTGATTTCGGTATGGCAGCAACAGATGATGGCATAACTCCTAAGATTGGACGTATGGGCAATCTGGATGCTAAAACTTTTATCTTGGGGTAACAGAATGTTATGGGAAAAGAACGTATCCCAAAAAATTTCAATTCTATTGGAAATCTAAGTCTTGATGATGCTCCTATACTTAGAAATACTAGATCTTATTCAGATGCTATTTCAGCACTAGTTCTGAAACTTGAAAGTAAATTTATCTGTACTCATCCTACTTTGTAAACATTGTTTTTTGAGCTTCCCGTTATAAAGAATCCTAAGGCTAAAAAGTTGGCCACTCTCGTTCTTAAGAATAAATTTGATTACATAATATGGGAAGCTAGGGAAATCTTTGATTTTTATGGTATGAATCGTGAAAAACTCGTGATAGATGAAATTCTTTACAATAGTGATTATGCGTTAAGACATTTGCTTGGGGATAATAAAATCTGTGATGAGAATCTTAAAAATGAAGTCCACATTCTAGATGTAATCCAACAAGTTTGCAATAATGTTAATCAACATTACTCTTGGATTGTTGCCGGAAATCAACGGGGATATGATGATAAGCAACTTAATAGTGCTAAGGTTTCTATGGATAATATGTTTTATGTTCTTTTTACAAACCCTCATGATGAAAACACCTCTAATGAAATTAAGAAGAAGGATGACAAAACTTAGATCCTTGCGTTATGCCTAGCTAGGGGCGTGAAACAATAGCGCTTGTTGGGAGGCATCCCAATGAATAAAATTTATTTTTGCTTTTTGCTTCCTGTTCTTGAGTGTTAGCACAATTATGCTACTGTTATTATTGTGTTTTGTGTGTGTTTTAATTAGTGTTTGTGCCATGTAAAGCCTTTAGGATCTTCTTGGGTGATAGTTGATTTGATCTTGCTGAAAAACAGAAACTTTTGCGCTCACAAAAATAATTTTCATTTTTAAACAGAGCCCGATAAAATACCAATTCTTTTTGGAGAAGATTAATATAAAAATTTATCAGGCCGCCCTAATTTTTCAGAATTTGTGTTACATAAGTATTCGAAACAGTCAGATTTCTACAGACTGTTCTATTTTTGACAGATTCCGTTTTCTTTGTGTTGTGTGCTTGTTTTGATGATTCTATGGTTTTCTTTGAAGAGTTTTTGCCATATAAATGTTGGATTACAGTAGATATAATGCAATAATAAAATATGAATTGGTTTTCAACAACACTTATAGTAGTGATTTGTTTTCTTATACTAACGGATCTCACCAAGGTTTTGTTGAGTTTTGTGTGATTGAAGTTTTCAAGTTTTGGGTGATGTTACGATGGATGAGGGAATAAGGAGTAAGAAGAGCCTAAGCTTGGGGATGCCCATGGCATCCCAAGCTATTATCTAAAGAGAAGCAAGCAACTAAGCTTGGGGATGCCCCGAGTGGCATCCCCTCTTTCTTCTAACAACCATCGGTATTTTACTCAAAGTTATAGTTTTATTCGACACACACTATGAGTTTTCCTTGGAGCGTGTTGTATGATATGAGTCTTTGCTTGTTTTGCTTTGTGTTTTAAGTCTTGAATCCTTTCTGGACACACCTATTTGAGAGAGCCAGAATTATGTCATGACTTGTTAGAACTGCTCTCTATGCTTCACTTAAATATTTATGAGCCATGGAATTGCTCTAGTGCTTCACTTATATATTTTTGAGCATGGTGTGCTTTAGTATTTTTGAAGAAATTCTCTCTTGTTTCACTTAAATTAATTTGAGAGAAATAAATATTATGTTCATGATCTTCACTTATATTTGTTTGAGCTTATCAATAGCAACACATGAAAATTAGTCCCAAAGTGATAGATATCCAAGAAGGATATAATAAAAACTTTCATGAAGATCATTGAAAAAAATAAACTTGATTCCTTGTAATAGTTTTGAGATATGATGATGTGCTATGGGAGTCATTTTCATGAGTAATTATGCTTTAGTAAGAATATTGGTGTTAAGGTTTGTGATTCCCTATGCAAGCACGAAAGTCAATATTTGTGCAACGAAATTACATCCTACTTGTGGTGCATTATTCGGTGTTAATTATGCTTAATGCTCGTTTATGAGATTAATCGTTTCTTGTTTGGTCGCTTCTCAATCTCTTGCTAGCCTTCATTTTGCACTAAGTATGATCACTACTTGTGCACCCAAAATCCTTTAAACCAGTTTTTTCATATGAGTCCACTATAACTACCTATATGCGGCATTCTTTTGCCATTCTAAGCAAATTTCTGTGTCCCATCTCTAATTTTCAAAGTAAATTTCTCTTTTGTGTGCTCTCACTGCTCACAAGGCGGTGAGGGGTGGCCGATATATTCCAAGCTAGATGTGTTATTCTCACGGTAAGTGTTTATTCACTTGTCATTGCACGAGAGTAAGGCAAAGGTATTAGGGATGCCCAGTCCCGAAATGAAAAATGAATTAACTTTAGGTTGTCAAATAATAAATTCCTTGGAAAGTGTTGGTATGGCAGGCACCCGTGGATACGGCTAGCCATGGAAAGTGAAATTATGGTGGAAAAAAGGAATAAACCTTATTTTCTATTTGGGAACCGCCTATGATATATCTAGCATGGAAAGTGTGGGGAACTCTAAGTCATTTTTGTTGGTGGGAAAAGTATGCCTCTCAAAAAAATTTATCTCTCAATTTTCGCTTTGAGCTTTGGCACCTCTACAAATCCCTACTTCCCTCTACGAAGGGCCTTTCTTTTACTTCATGCAATATTTATTTTTAATTTGAATCTCCATTTTCTCTCATAAAGCACCAACTAGGGGGCACTATGATTGTACTTGAGAATTGGGTGTAGCTAATATGCGAGCGTGTTTCATGAATGGATCAATGATTGAGCATGATGGGCTAGGGATAACTTATTTTAGCGTTGATATTTTGAAAGACATGGTTGCTTGTTGATATGCTTGAGTATTTAAGTCTCATGTCAAAACTAGACTATTGCTTTGAATCATATAAAAGTCCAAATGTCCATGCTTTTAAAGAATATGAGATGACATGTTAGGTAACATTCCACATCAAAATTTTTGTTTTTATCATTTACCTACTCGAGGACGAGCAGGAATTAAGCTTGGGGGTGCTGATACGTCTCCAACGTATCTATAATTTTTTATTGTTCCATGCTGTTATATTATCAGTCATGGTTGTTTTATAATCATTTTATAGTCATTTTATATCATTTTTTGGTACTAACCTATTGACATAGTGCCAAGTGCCAGTTGCTATTTTTTGCATGTTTTTTACATCGCAGGTAATCAATATCAAATGGAGTCTAAACACAGCGAAACTTTTTGTGGATTTTTTTGGACCAGAAGACATCCAGTGGGCTGGAGAAGCGCTTGGGGTGCTCCAAAGGGAGCACAACCCACCAGGGGGCGACTGGGTGGGCGCGCCAGGATGCCTCGGCGTTCCCTGGTCGATTGTGCCCACCTCGGGTGCCCTCTGGACCGCCTCGTTCCTCTATAAATACCCCAATATTCCAGAAACCCTAGGGGAGTTGACGAAAATCAATTCCAGCCGCGGCAAGTTCTAGAAACACCAGATCCAATCTAGACACCATCATGGAGGGGTGCATCATGTCCATTGGTGCCTCTCCGATGATGCGTGAGTAGTCTTTTGTAGATCTTCGGGTCCGTAGTTTGTAGCTAGATGGCTTCCTCTCTCTCGTTTGATTCTCAATACAATGGTCTCTTGGAGATCCATATGATGTAATTCTTTTGCAGTGTGTTTGTTCGGATCCGATGAACTTTGAGTTTATGATGAGATCTATCTCTTTTTATTCATGAAAGTTATTTGAGTGTTCTTCGATCTCTTATATGCATGATTGCTTATAGCCTCGTATTTCCTCTCCGATATTTGGGTTTTGTTTGGCCAACTTGATCTATTTATCTTGCAATGGGAAAAGGTGCTTTGTGATGGGTTCAATCTTACGGTGCTTGATCCCAATGAAACAAGGGGAACCGACACGTATATATTGTTGCCATTAAGGATAAGAAGATGGGGTCTATTTCTACATAAATAGATCTTGTCTACATCATGTCACCATTCTTATTGCATTACTCCGTTTCTCCATGAACTTAATACACTAGATGCATGTTGGATAGTGGTCGATGTGTGGAGTAATAGTAGTAGATGCAGGCAGGAGTCAGTCTACTAATCTTGGGCGTGATTCCTATATAAGGATCGTTGGCTAGATATCGTCATGATTATTTGAAGTTCTATCAATTGCCCAATAGTAATTCGTTTACCCACCGTTTGCTATTTTTCTCGAGAGAAGCCACTAGTGAAACCTACGGCCCACGGGTCTCTTCTTTATCATATTTGCCTTTGCGATCTATTTTCTTTTGCTTTTATTGACAGATCTATTAAACCAAAAATGCAAAATACCTTGCTGCAATTTATTTTATCTGAGATCTATTTATCCTATCTATCATATTTTTATCACATCTGTTTGCCAGTTTTTGGTGCCGTTACGCGAAAGGGATTGCCAACCCCTTTAACACGTCGGGTTGCGAGTATTTGTTATTTGTGTGCAGGTGTTGTTTACGTAGTGTGGCTTGGTTCTCCTACTGGTTCGATAACCTTGGTCTTATCATTGAGGGAAATACCTACCATCCTGTGCTGCATCATCCCTTTCTCGTTGGAGAAATACTGACGTAATTCTAGCAGACATCATCCTCCAACATGTAGAGCTCGTTGACAGTCTTCAACAACTGTATATGCCTCTTCTCCCGCATTTTGTGATTATGCACATTCGTATGGAACGCAGAATCACCGCCGCGGGATGTATATTCGGTATGCTATGGTATACGCGGCTGAATCTTTGGATGTACTTGCATAGATCTTCTCCCTCCCTTTGTGGGATCACATGCAAGTCACTTGGCAATTCGGGACCTTTCTGCCCCTAGTAAATGCACCAACGAACTCGTTGCATAGATCTGACCACGAAGATATGGAGTTCTCTGGCATGCTCATGAACCAAGATCTCACATTGGGCTTGAGCACCAATGTGGAAATAGTTGTCTAGAATTTTCTCATTCCATCCTCTGGCAGCCTGTACAACAATCATGTAGATGCCTAAGAACTCTGCCGGGTTTTGCTTGACGTCGTACTTTTCTAGTACTTCAGGCTTCAACGCACGGACGGACGACCAGCAGACTTGCCGCAGCTCACATGTGAAACAGGGAACGCAACCTCGTAAGGCAAGTGCCTGCCAACAACAGGCACTGGCTCATTGATGACTGCACCGTTGCGCTCATCTGATTGATGGTGCCCCTCCCGATGTTGTTGGATGGTGGTGCGAGCATCCTCTGCTCGCCTGTCCAGCAGCACCTTTCATTGATCTTGTTGCGTCTGTGTGTCTAACGAGGCCATATACACGTCCTCGGGCTATGCATCCCGTTGGGTTCGCTGCGAGTGTCGGCGTTGCTACCAAAGTTGCTACTGAGGAGATGATTGCACCGTGAGTGCACCGTCTATTACACGGCCATCAGTTTTGGCTACTGGTATGTGGCAGGCGTTGCGAGGGTCCTGCCAACTAGGATCTTTTTGCATTAGTAAACTTGATCAAACTTTGTATGATGGTGAAAGGATCGAGAAGAGGTGTCTAGAGGGGGGTGATTACACCCTCAACAAGCAGAAGTGGCAGTTTTTAATTTCTTCAAGTTGAGGTGGAATTTTAGCACAAGTTTAAGCATCCACAATACATTTCAAGCAAGCATGCCAAGAGTATATGAGCAGCGGAAAGTAAAGCATGCAAGTTGCAAGAAAATAAAGGGATAGGATTGGAGTGTGCAAACACAATTGAAGACATAGAGATTTTTGGCGTTGTCCCGATAGGAGGTTGTCGGTGTCAAAACCGGAGGATCTCGGGTAGGGGTCCCGAACTGTGCATCTAGGCCGGATGCTAATAGGAGGCAAGGGACACGAAGTTTTACCCAGGTTCGGGCCCTCTTGATGGAGGTAAAACCCTACGTCCTGCTTGATTAATATTGATGATATGGGTAGTACAAGAGTAGATCTACCAAGAGATCGGAGAGGCTAAACCCTAGAAGCTAGCCTATGGTATGATTGTTGTTCTGTATGTTGTCCTACGGACTAAAACCCTCCGGTTTATATAGACACCGGAGAGGGTTAGGGTTACACAAAGTCGGTTACAATGGTAGGAGATATACATATCCATATCGCCAAGCTTGCCTTCCACGCCAAGGAAAGTCCCTTCCGGACACGGGACGAAGTCTTCAATCTTGTATCTTCATAGTCCAGGAGTCCGGCTGAAGGTATAGTCCGGCCATCCGGACACCCCCTAATCCAGGACACCCTCAGTAGCCCCTGAACCAGGCTTCAATGACGACGAGTCCGACACGCAGATTGTCTTCGGCATTGCAAGGAGGGTTCCTCCTCCAAGTACTTCATAGAAGATTTTGAACACAAAGATAGTGTCCGGCTCTGCAAAATAAGTTTCCACATATTTCCATAGAGAGAATAATATTTACACAAATCTAATCTGCTGACGTATTCCGTAGTGTGACATCGCACCACGGCCAAGCCTTTATTCGAATCGTTTTATTGTCCCACCTCAGCGTGTCATGCGAGGCGGTTTCCTTGGCATGTCTTGTCGAAGCAGAGATCGTGTCCCCTTGTTCCTCATCTGCCTATCCATTTTCGCGCACTCGAGCTCCAGCGCCCAAGTCCGCACTCCCCACCTCAACCTTCTCCAGCCATGTCCGGAGCGGGAGGCAAGTGGATGGTCTCCTCCGTAACGGAGGGACACATCAAAAAACTGAGGAAGGCCAGATACTTGTCTAACGACATCGCGTACCGGCTTCCCGAAGAGGGGCAGCTCCTCCCCACCCCAAGGCCCCATGAGAGGGTAGTGTTCCTTCCCCACTTCCTCCGCGGTCTGGTCTTTCCTATCCACCCATTCGTCCGGGGACTCATGTTCTACTACGGCCTGGATTTCCATGATCTGGCCCCGAACTTCATCCTCAACATCTCGGCGTTTAACATCGTGTGTGAGGCTTTCCTCCGCATCCGCCCCCATTTCGGCATATGGCTCAATACTTACAATGTCAAGCCGAAGGTGGTGTGCAGCAACCAGGCGGACTGCGGAGGCGCCATGGTGGGCAAGATGCCCAACGTCTTATGGCTCGAGGGCTCCTTTGTGGAGACCCTGAAGGGGTGGAAATCGGGGTGGTTTTACATCACCGAGCCGCGCGACCCTGAGTGGGTCGCAGCCCTCGAGTTCCGGTCCGGACCCCCAACGCGGCTCACGTCCTGGAAAGAGACGCGCCTGTCGTGGGGCAGCAAAGAAGAGGTGACTGGACTGCAAACATGCATCCAAACCCTGGTGAACAAGCAGCTCAAGCTTGTCAATGTAGTCCAGGTTATGCTCATCCGCCGGATCCTCCCGTGTCAACAACGGGCCTTCAATCTGTGGGAGTTTAACCCGGCGCAGCACCGAACTCTGAGCAGGCTCTTCAACACGACATACGAAGATGCCTCGAAGGTGCTTTTCAAGCGCGCCGAGGCTCCCGCATCCGCTACAGAGGATCGCGGATTCAGCGCGCAGCGTCACGCTAGCGCGATAAGTTGTTTGTACCTTTTACAGGGTATTAGTTTTTCATAGTTTAACTCTATGCGGGATCTAAGCTCCCTTACCTTTGACAGAATTGGCAGGCGAAGTCCGAACAGATCGACTGTCCGGCTCCTTTGCCCGAAGACCCAGCCGATGCCCGCTTGGCGAAGCTGCTGGCTCTGGCACCCTATGTGGTGCCGGAGAAGAAGGCCACGAAGAAGGCCATGTGGACTCGAAAAAGTGCCCGGTGCGAGGAGGTGTCGGGTTTATCATCCGAAGGCTCCAAGGCGCATTCCTCCCGTGAAGACGAGGAGGAGGAAGAAGAGACCTCTCCCACTCCAGCGGGGGGAGAGAAGAAAAGGAAGGCCGCCCTCACTGGGGAGGCCGAAGGGTCCAAGAAGGGGAAAACCCTTCCTCCGGACTACTCCACCGATGCCGACGACGGCGGAGAGGAGTGGCCGCTCAGGGCCAAGCCCCTAGCGAAATCGTAAGTATCCGGATACCAGAGTAATTCATAGTATTCCTTTATTGCACAGCTTTCCCTTATGTCGAATATGATTATGCAGCCCACCCAAAGACCGGCTCGACGCGTCGTCGAGCGGTTCACTGGACTCGTCGGATGTGAATTCGCTTCCGGTGGCTACCTCCCCCCGCCCTACGGACGACGACGAAGTGTTGTCCCAACAGGTTCCAAGCCTGGAGGAGGTGGTCCTGGAGGGGCCGCAAGGCGACCTCCCGGACTCCAGGAGTAAAGGGGATAAAACCCCCCAGGGCTCCAAGTCTGGCTCTAGGACAGACACCGCTCCGGAACCTTCAAAGGTTCCAGAGTCCAGCGGGCGACCTCCTTCCAAGAGGAGCAAGCCCACCATGCCGGTGACCCCCGTCCAACCAGAGGCACTGGACAATCTGTTGCAGGTGCTCAAAGGCGCCTCCATCGACGAGGAGCAATGCACCATTATGAGTGCGGTGGTCCAGAAGGTTCAGTCCGCCAAGAGCGGACTGACTGAAGCTTGTGCTAGCCTTTTAACAGGCTTTGAGGTAATTAAAGAATGTGTAAATAATATTACCGCATAGACAGTAGCCCCTGATGCTCTGTTTGGCGTTCGGGAAGAAAAGCAGAATAGAGGATCAAATAAAATTCACAAGAGTCTAACAAAAAGGAGTCAATATGCGTATGCAGGCTTCTCTGCTGGCGTCCGCCGCACTGACTGCGGAAGTGGACACGCTAAAGAAGAACCTCGAGCAGTCCGAGCAAGAGCTCGGGCGTGCCAAGAAGTAGCTCGAGGACAAGGAAGGTAAGAAATACCTTGTTTAAATATATATATATATAAGGTGCAATTGCAAAAAATGACAGGATTATCGTGGCTATTGTAGGGGCCACATTTGAGGTGGTGACCCTTAAGCAAGCGCTGCTCGAGGCCGAGAAGAGGGCGGCCACAGAGCGCACCGAGCGGGAGAAGTATGAGGCCCAGGTTGGCAAGGTGCAGCAAGAGCTCCAGGCTCTCATGAAAAAACATGAGAGTTTGGAGCTTGACTCAAAGACGCGAGCGTCCGAGCTCGCGGTGGCTATTAAAAATGCCAAGTCTGCCAAGGCCGAATCCCAGAAGACCCTCCAGGAGTTGGATGCGGTGAAAAAGATAGCGGCGGGTAAGGCATTCTTTATGCAAAGCAAACACATAAACGTGAGTTACTTGTTACTTACCCGAATCCAGAGCTCTCCAGGGGCATTCGCAGATCTTCCCCGTAGCGTGTCCGATGCCGCCGCATTCTATCGAGCCGAGGAGGGCAGCTCGACAGAGAAGGTGTTCTGGTCTCAGTATGCTGAGGCCGGACACCCCGTGCCCCTGAGCGACCAGCTGAAACAACTGGTCGAGCTCCACAAGGCAGTCGAGCAGGCCATGAAAGGCCTCATAGTTCAGCTGTGGCCTGGAAAGGCACTTCCTGGGAGCTACTTTGGGCTGGTGCGGCGGCTGGTGGGGGCCTGTCCAAGGCTCGAAGTCATCAAGCGCTCCGTCTGCATTGAAGGTGCCCGTAGGGCCCTTGCCCGTGCTAAGGTGCACTCGGCAAGCTGGATGCTGAGAAGCTTGTGAAGGACGGGCCACCGCCGGGGAAAGAGCATCGCAAGCCCGAGAATTATTATAAGGATGTTCTGAAGGGTGCCTTCCTTATGGCGGATGAATGTTCCAGGGATGTAATTTTTGAGTAAAACTCGCTCGTTTTGTCCTGTGCGCTGAAAACTTGTTCATATGCGCTAAGCAATGCTGTTGGAATTTAAAATATTACCTTCTGTGCGGCTGTTTATCAATTCTGTGAGATGGCGAGTCATCGGCTTCTGCCCCCGTGCCTCTAGTGCTGGGGTGTTCGGGGATAAACCTGAGCGCTCTTTTTCCCATGTTTGGGTCCTTCGAGGGAGGCGCTCAGCACAACGAACAAGGCAATCGGACTATAGTGCGTGAACACTCTCACTTAGCCATAGAATTCTATAATTTTAAATTTCGGCAAAGCCCCTGGTATTCGGAAGACCGAGTTCGGGGCGCTATCCATGCCTTGGCCGGACAAAGCCGACTCCTCGCTCTAAGCGGCATAAGTCATTAGGGACTCAAAAAACCTCTCGAACAGCGACCAGCTCTCGCTTCATCATGACAGTCAGTTTTAGCTTTCTCTACTGAGGTGCTCGACCCAGCTCAACTGGGGCACAATCGCAGTAGTTCCCCTAGTGCTACCTTAGCCGACATAGCGGAATGTAAGGCACCAAAACAAAGGAGCCGGGCAAACCGAACTATTGACCCAAGACATGATTCGGAGCCGATGCATATAATGCTATAAGTTCGGGGTGCCGCACTTGTTAAAGTGTTCGGACTTCTTACACCATATTGAGGGGTACTAAAGCCCCTGGCGTATTTTAGCCAGACCAAAGTGTACGGGTGCAACATGTCGTTAAGGAACATATATTTGTAAAAAAAGAGTAATGCAAAAATAGACAAAAGCTATGCATTGTTTATTAAAAAGGGCTGCGATCAAAGCAGAACGATACAAATAATGCGATAAGAAAAAGGTTGGACTATTTAACATGTCCGTTCTAGGGGCAGGCTGCGGAATGGTATGCGAAACAGGTATACTGCTCGTTATAGAGACCACCTGGGAGTTCCGTAATGCGGCATGGCTTGTCTGCTTCCCTGGTTCTTGCATCGTTTGTGCGGCAATTGAACTGCCGAACAGGCCTTCCGAAGAATGGAGTCCTGAAAGTAAGAGAAAATTAAAAAATCGGCAGCCCCTGGTGCAGTTTAAGCTGTGTTTCGGGCGTGCCGTGATGGTGCCACTCCCCTGTACCCATGGTATTTCTAGAGCGTAGTTATGTATGTGAAGCACTGGTGTCACATTTTTGCGAGGGCTGGGGTTGGGGCTGCATTGCTACGCCTGCTCGGAACGTGCCAGGCGGTCTTGTTGTAGGTTACTCCGGGCGCGCTTGACGGTGTCCGGACGTTTAATGGCCGGACTGGAGAACTGCCTGGAGAGGCTGCTTTGTACTTCCGCTGCAAGGGCCGCCGTGTGCTCCTCCGTTTGGAGGGAGCGTTCGGTGTTTCCATTAACCGTAGTTACTCCTTGAGGGCCTGGCATCTTGAGCTTAAGGTATGCGTAGTGAGGTACCGCGTTGAACTTGGCGAATGCGGTTCGCCCGAGCAGTGCGTGATAGCCACTGCAGAATTGGACTATGTCGAAGATTAACTCCTCGCTTCGGAAATTATCCGGAGATCCGAAGACCACCTCAAGTGTGACTGAGCCTGTACAGTTGGCCTCTACACCTGGTATTACGCCTTTAAAGGTCGTTTTGGTGGGTTTAATCCTCGAGGGATCTATGCCCATTTTCCGCACTGTATCCTGGTAAAACAGGTTCAGGCTGCTGCGGCCGTCCATAAGGACTCTAGTGAGATGAAATCTGTCAATAATTGGGTCTAGAACCAATGCGGAGAATCCGCCATGACGGGTGCTAGTGGGATGGTCCCTTCAATCAAAGGTGATCGGGCAGGAGGACCACGGTTTGAACTTTGGGGCGACTGGCTCTACCACGTATACGTCCCTTAACGCGCGCTTCCGCTCCCTCTTGGGGATGTGGGTTGCGTATATCATGTTCACCGTCCGCACTTGTGGGGGAAAACCCTTCTGTCCATTGTTGTTCGGCGGCCAGGGCTCTTCGTCGTCATCGCTATGCAGCCCCTTGTCAGTATTTTCGGCATTTAACTTGCCTGCCTGCTTGAACACCCAACAATCCCTGTTGGTGTGATTATCCGGCTTTTCGAGGGTGCCATGTATCTGGCACAAGCGGTCGAGTATTCGGTCCAAACTGGACGGGCCCCTAGGATTTATTTTGAATGGATTTTTCCGCTGAATGGATTTATAGCCTCCGAATCCAGCATTAACTGCCGTATCCTCAGCATTGTCGCCGTTAATGCGGTGCTTCTGCTTGTTGCGAGGCGACCTGCCACTACTGTCCCTGGTATCCGAATTACCAGGGTTCTTGGTCATATTGTTGCTACGAGCAAGCCAGCTGTCTTCTCCCGCGCAAAAGCGGGTCATGAGTGTCTTGAGTACTGCCATAGATTTCGGCTTCTCCTATCCATGATGCCGGGTAAGCCACTCGTCCTGGATATTGTGCTTGAAGGCTTCTAGGGCCTCTGCGTCCGGACAGTCGACTATTTGATTTTTCTTTGTTAGGAACCGTGTCCAGAATTGCCTGGCCGATCCCTCTGGCTGCTGAATTACGTGGCTTAGGTCATCAGCGTCTGGTAGTCGCACATAAGTGCCCTGGAAATTATCGAGGAATGCGGCTTCCAGGTCCTCCCAACAACTGATTGATCCTGCTGGCAAGTTGTTAAGCCAATGCTGAGCTGGTCCTTTAAGCTTGAGTGGGAGGTATTTGATGGCGTGGAGATCATCGCCGCGGGCCATGTGGATACGAAGGAGATAATCCTCGATTCATACCGCAGGATCTGTTGTGCCATCATATGATTCGATGTTTACGGGTTTGAAACCCTCGGGGATTTGATGATCCATTACTTCGTCTGTGAAGCATAGTGGGTGTGCGGCGCCTCTGTGCTAGGCTATATCACGACGTAGCTCCAATGAGCTTTGTGTACTGTGTTCGGCCCTACCGGATTTGTGTCCGGTGTGACGGTTACCGTCTCGACTTGTGGGGCGCCCACGCGATCCGTAGATCGATCTTGTTTGCCTTGCCTTGTCCTCCAACATATCTCGCAAGTCTGGCGCATTTTCCTGCGCCTTGGTACGGGGTGCGGCTTGAGTGGAGGGCCGAGAGGCCTCTCTGTCGTGGCCACGAGGTGGCCGGTCGGCCGTATCAAGTGCTGGTGATGTAGGTTTAAGTGCTTCCTCCTCTAATCGGGGTAGCAACCTGCGCTTTGGGTAGCTGTTGGAGGGGCGTTCGAGTTTATGCTCTTTGGCCGCAAGGACTTCAGTCCATCTGTCGACTAGCAAATCTGGATCAGCTCTAAGCTGTTGTTGTTTTTTCTTGAGGCTTCTTGCCGTGGCCATAAGCCTGCATTGAAAACGCTCTTGCTCGACGGGATCCTCTGGCACGACGAATTCGTCGTCGTTGAGGCTTGCCTCGTCTTCGGAGGGAGGCATATAATTATTGTCCTCGATCTCTCTGTCTGCCGCTCTCTCATGAGGGCTGGCTTCTCCATCCTCCTCTGCTGAATCTTGCTGGAGGGGGTTTTCTTCGGCACTCTGCAGAGTATTATTATCTCCCGTGCTGGAATCACCGTATTTGCTTTGGCGGGATTTTGAGCGGCGCTGCTGACGCCGGCGCTTAGGCTGTTTCTTGGAGGGGTCATCCTCCGCTGTTCCATCGCCATCTCCTTCTTTTGGGGTGTCCACCATGTATATGTCATATGACGAGGTGGCTTTCCAGGGCCCAATAGTCGCTGGTTCTTCATCGTCTCCTGCATCGGTGTCCATACCGTCGATGTCTTCGGAGTCGAAGTCGAGCATGTCGGTTAAATCGTCGACAGTGGCTACAAAGTGGGTGGTGGGTGGGCTTTGAATTTCTTCATCGTCCGTATCCCAACCTTGCTGACCGTAGTCCGGCCAGGGCTCTCTTGATAAAGAGAGAGACTTTAGTGTCTTCAAAATATCGCCGAAAGGCGAGTGCTGAAAGATGTTTGCGGCACTAAACTCCATGATCGGCGCCCAATCAGATTCGATCGGCAGGGGCGCGGAGGGTTCGGAGTCCGGAGAGGAGTCCGGTTCCTTGGAATCACAAGTCTCGTGGAGTGTGGGGCTGGTGTTCAGCTCCATCGCCGTTGGGATCGCAGCCCCCGAGGCGGCGTCCAACCACCCATCCTCGATCGGCGCAGTTGGCTCCGAATTAAGGGTCGAAGCCGATGTGGGTGCGGCCTCCAGGGCACTATTCGGCGGCAGAGCTAGATCATGCTCGTCGTGATAGTGTGGCGTGCTCGGTAGTGGCTCAAATCCATCAAAGATCAAGGCCCCGCGGATGTCAGCCGTGTAGTTTAAACTTCCAAATCTGACCTGACGGCCAGGGGCATAGCTTTCGATCTGCTCTAGATGGCCAAGTGAATTGGCCCGCAGTGCGAAGCCGCCAAAGACGAAGATCTGTCCGGGGAGGAAGGTCTCACCATGGACTGCATCGCTATTGATGATTGTAGGAGCCATCAAGCCTAACGGCGACGACATAGAGGAACTCTCAATGAAAGCACCAATGTCGGTGTCGAAACCGGCGGATCTCGGGTAGGGGGTCCCGAACTATGCGTCTAGGCCGGATGGTAACAGGAGGCAAGGGACACGAAGTTTTACCCAGGTTCGGGCCCTCTTGATGGAGGTAAAACCTACATCCTACTTGATTAATATTGATGATATGGGTAGTACAACAGTAGATCTACCACGAGATCGAAGAGGCTAAACCCTAGAAGCTAGCCTATGGTATGATTGTTGTTCTGTATGTTGTCCTATGGACTAAAACCCTCCGGTTTATATAGACACCGGAGAGGGTTAGGGTTACACAAAGTCGGTTACAGTGGTAGGAGATCTACATATCCGTATCACCAAGCTTTCCTTCCACGCCAAGGAAAGTCCATTCCGGACACGGGACGAAGTCTTCAATCTTGTATCTTCATAGTCCAGGAGTCCGGCTGAAGGTATAGTCCGGCCATCCGGACACCCCCTAATCCAGGACTCCCTCAGAGGTGCTATCGTATGTCCACGTTGGTGGAGACTTCAACCCACGAAGGGTAAAGGTTGCGTGAGTCCACGGAGGGCTCCACCGACGAAGGGTCCACGAAGAAGCAACCTTGTCTATCCCACCATGGCCATCACCCACGAAGAACTTGCCTCACTTGGGTAGATCTTCACGAAGTAGGCGATCTCCTTGCCCTTACAAACTATTGGTTCAACTCCACAATCTTGTCGGAGGCTCCCAATCGACACCTAACCAATCTAGGAGACACCACTCTCCAAAAGGTAATAGATGGTGTGATGATGATGAACTCCTTTCTATTGTGCTTCAGATGAATGTCTCCCCAACACTCAACTCTTTCTCACAGATTTGGCTATGGTGGAAAGATGATTTGAGTGGAAAGCAACTTGGGGAAGGCTAGAGATCAAGATTCTTGTGGTTGGATTGGAATGTCTTGGTCTCAACACATGAGTAGGTTGTTCTCTCTCAAAAAATGAGTAGTGAAAGTGTAGGCATGTTCTGATGGCTCTCTCTTGAATAGAGAAGGGGGTGGAGGGGTATATATAGCCTCCATAGAAAATCTAAACATTACACACATTTGACCCAAATCGGTCAGACCGAATAGGTGAACTCGGTGAGACCGATTTAGTTCAAAATGTGAATGTTAGGATTCTCGGTGTGACCGACATGATCATCTCGGTGGGACCGATGTGCTAGGGTTAGGGCAAAACCTTATCTTGGTTTGACCAATTACTTCAACTCGGTGAGACCGACTTCAGTAATAAGCAAACAGACAGTTGGTCAGACAAACTCGGTGGGACCGATTGCTCATTTCGTTGAGACTGAAATGATTGTAACAGGCAACAGAGAGTTTGCAAGGCCATCTCGGTGAAACCGAGATACCAATTGGTGAGACCAAATTGATTAGGGTTTCTGGCAATTGCTATGTCAAAGGAACTCGATGGCGCCGGATGGATCAAATTGGTGGGGCCGAGTTTGACTTTAGGTTTAGGACATATTTGGAAATGAGAAAGTGGCTGAGGGTTATGGAGCAATATCACTAAGCACTCTGAGCAAGTAGACCATTAAGCAACACCTCATCCCTTTTAACAGTATTGGCTTTTCCTATGGACCCAATGTGATCTTGGATCACTAAAATAGAAATGAAGAGTCTTGAGCTTTTGCCAATCTTTGTCCTTAGCATCTTCAATGGGTTCCACATCCTCTTGTCCATGCCACGCCTTTGTTGAACTTTCTAAAATATACTAGATGAAAATATTAGTCCAACAAGAGATATGTTGACATTAATTACCAAAATCACCCAGGGAGCACTTGTGCTTTCAATCTCCCCCTTTTTGGTAATTGATGACAACATACATCAAAGCTTTAAGATAAAGATATGAAGAGTAACAAGTAAAGCTTTGGAAAGACATGTAACATGCATTGGCTCCCCCTACATGTATGCACAAGCATGTCACAACAATCAATGAGTTACATATATCTTGGCTATATGCATCAGAGTAAATGATGTAGATAAATTAAGTGTACCTTCATGTTCATGAGTACTTTTTGCAAACAATATGTACATCAGCAAGAGATCATCATGTACATGAGTGTGATGCATATACTTACCGTGTGGTCTTGAACCGGCTTTGGTCGAGGTGAACTTGAGAAAACAGAGTTAGATAACACAAGAACACTCTATAAGAGGCAAGTTCAGGAAACCACAAAAGTACCAAGACTAGGGATGACATGTAGATAGTGAGTACTTAGTACTCTATATGGATATAGACATGTCCCCAGAGAATAAAGATATGCAATGAATTCCAGAGATTTTCTTACCTTAGGTATAAACTCTTTCTCCCCCTAAATCTGATATTGGATAATGGGAGAAGATAGGGTAAAAGAAAATCAGAACAAAGCAAGTGAAACATACACTAACATGTCTTTCCCCTCTTAAAGACATGTGACTTCTCTCCTCTACTGTTAATAAGCATCTGGAGAAGCTAACATGTGCTTTCTATTTCATGTGTTAAGCTTTGATGTCTTCTCTCTCCCCCTTCGACATCAATTTCCATGAAGGGATCTTCTGGAGCATGGGTCAAATAGGTTTAGTCATTGAGTCACATTACAAAGTAGCATGTAGTCTAAGATGCGAGTAGAGGATAAGAATCATCGAGTGGAGCTGGAGAAGTAATAAAAGTTGTAATGGCAAAATGTTTTCTCAGTAGTGAAATCGGTAACGCTGATTCTTTTTCATCGGTGACACCGAGTTGGCAGTGTCATAGATGATGCATATCGGTCAGACCGGGTTCATCCTTGTCGGTTGTATCGATGAACAGTCTACAATGTATTATTGCAGTTCGGTCTAGCTGATAGACAGAAATCGGTGAGGCGGAGTTCAATACAGAGGAAAAAATTTGTCACCTCAGCTCACTTGGCAATAAGGATCTCACAAAGATTTGCAATAAATAACTGAAGAATTTGCAAAGAATTAGGTGCAGGGAATAAGAGACAAAAAGAAATGGAATCTAGATGAAGTTTTTTCTGAAAGGGGAACAAACAAACAAGGAATAAATGCAAGAACACAAGAAAACACTAAAGAACTTCATCTAGAAAGGGTTGGCAACAAAGTCACCTATGTTAGAGTATATTGACCGAGGAGTCAAGTGATAACACTTGATTGTAGGTCATACTCATTGTTTAGGCTCAAAATGGGGTTATCATTTTCGTTTAAGCCTTTTGATGTATTCGCATGTTGTTGAGCTTCTTTGACCCATGACTTGGGGTAGAGCTTCTCTAAGATGGAATAACATACCTTGGGTGGTGATGTTGATCTTGATCATGTAGTTGAACTTGCGTTAGATGCTCAAGGTTGATGTAGTTCATCAAGAGTTGGAAGCACCACTTGTAGTTTGAGTTCATCTACCTACATGGGTTAGTCTTGCAAGGAAGAGCACTTATGTATCCACAATAACAATAATGAACTTGGTATCAAATGAAATTTGATATATAGAAATTATCAAAGGATATATTGAAAGGATTCATGCTTCCTTGTCTTCAACCACCATATTGTAGATACTTGGTGATGTAGAGATTGGTCAAGATGTGAGTGGGTTGCAATCTCATAGATTTCAGCTCATCCAAGTACCTACAAGGGTTAGATAACATGCAAGGGTACAAGTATATATCCAAGATATGTTATCATCACCATAAGAGAATTATCAAGGATTAGTCAAGGGCTCATGCCATGCATGTATCCAAATGGAGTTTCTACACCAAATTTGAGGCATCAATAACATTAAATTCACCTCTCAAATGGAAAAATACTTTCTCATCAAGAATTTTGGTGAATATGTCTGCCAATTGCTTATTGGTACGAACATGCTTAAGATCGATGTCTCCTTTAGCAACATGATCTCGAATAAAATGATGATGAACTTCAATATGCCTAGTTCGAGAATGTTGAACGGGATTGTGAGCAATCTTAATAGCACTTTCATTATCAAGAATTAATGGAACATGTTTCACATGTATCCCATAGTCTTTAAGAGTTTGGGTCATCCAAAGTAATTAAGCACAACATGAACCGGCAGCAATGTATTCCGCTTCAGCAGTGGATAAGGATACCAAGTTTTGTTTCTTGGAGGACCAAGACACAAGAGATCTACCAAGAAATTGACAAGTGCCCGACGTGGACTTTCTATCAACCTTGTCACTAGCATAGTCCGAGTCAGAGTAGCCAACAAGATCAAAATAATACCTCTTAGGATACCAAATGCCAAAATTTGGTGTATGAATTAAGTATCTCACTATCCTTTTCACAACCTTAATATGACATTCTTTAGGGGCTGCTTGATATCGTGCACACATGCACACACTTAGCATAATATCGGGACGGGAGGCACATAGATATAACAATGAACCAATCATAGAGCGGTAAACCTTTTGGTCAACCGGTTTGCCATCGTTAGTCAATTCAAGATGTCCACTAAGTCCTTGGTATACTTTGTTTGGGAAACAAAGGTACCCTCCTTAGTTTGCTTGATTTGCAAACCAAGAAAGAACTTGAGTTCACTCATCATAGACATCTCAAACTTCTCCGACATTAGCCTTCCAAACTTTTCAATAAATGAGGGTTAGTCGAACCAAATATGATATCATCCAGATAAATTTGGCACACAAATAATTCACCATTAACCCTTTTAGTAAAAAGTGTAGAATCAATTTTTCCATTCTCAAAGCCTTTTTCAATAAGAAACTTAGTCAAGCATTTATACCATGCTCTAGGAGCTTGTTTAAGACCATAAAGAGCTTTGTTAAGTTTGTAAACATGATTAGGTTTCTTGGGATTAACAAAGCCGGGAGGTTGTTTGGCATAAGCTTCCTCCTCAATTTCACCATTTAGAAAAGCACTTTTAATGTCCATTTGGTATAATGTGATATCATGGTGATTGGAATAAGCAAGTAAGATGCTATGGACTCAAATCTAGCAACGGGAGCATATGTCTCACCATAGTCCATACCTTCGACTTGAGTGTAGCATTGGGTGACGAGACGGGCCTTGTTGCATACAACTTGTCCATCTTCATCTTGTTTATTCCGAAACACCCATTTGGTTTCAATGACATTTTGGTTGCTGTCCAGATTTTCTACCAATGTCCAAACTTGGTTCCTTTCAAAATTGTGTAGCTCTTCGTGCATGCCATTCACCCAATCCGGGTCATCAAGAGCTTCTTCAAGCTTCATAGGTTCAATACTATAGATGAGTGAATATGTTCACAAAAATTAGCCAACCAAATTTTAGAGTGAGTAATTCTCCCGGTTTGAATATCATCAAAGATTTGTTAGATGGGATGATCTCTTGAAACTCTTGGTCTAACTCGTGAGATCTTTTGTTTGGGTCGGGGTGGAACATCCTCTTCATCATCATCTTGTTCTTCTTCTTGGCCTTCTTCATTGTTGGTGTTGTTGTTCTCTTGTGGAGGTGGAGAAGGAGGTTGACGAAGTTCATCTTGTTGTACTTCCTCGTTTCCTTCATCTTGGCATGTTCCACTTGTGGATGCCTCCAAGTCAACTTGTGGTTCACCTTGTCATGAAGTTGAGGCTTCCACTTCAATGGATGAGGTAATCTCCTTCACCTCCGTTAGGCGAATCTTACCAATAGACAAGTCTTGTATTGCTTCTGAAGGGTCTTTGTCTCCTACATCAATTGGCAATTGCTCTACTTGCGAGACGTTAGATTCATGAAACTTCACATCTACTGTCTCTTCAGCCTTTCAGATCAAATTGTTGTAGACACGGTAAGTGTGAGAGTTTGAGCCATAACCGAGTAGGAAACCTTCATGATATTTAGGAGCAAATTTCGAACAATGATGCTTATCAAGAATGTAGAACTTTGAGCCAAATACTTGAAAGTATCAAACTTGGGGTTTGTTACCGGTGAGAAGCTCGTACGCCGTTTTGGCAAGAAGCTTGTGAAGATATAGACGATTTGTTGCATGACAAGCTGTCTCAACCGCTTCTGCCAAAAGTGTTTTGGCATCTCGGATTCATCAAGGATTATTCTCGCCATCTCAATAAGCATCTGGTTCTTCCTCTCAACAACTCCATTTGGTTTAGGTGTGTACGTAACCGAGAACTCATATGAAATCCCTTCTTCGTCAAGAAAGGTATCCACATTGGTGTTCTTGAACTCCGTTTCGTTGTCGTTGCGAACCTTCTTGATCTTCACTTCAAATTGATTTTGGGCCTTCCTAGCGAAGTTCTTGAAGATCGTTTGGACCTGTGTTCTATCATCAAGAAAGAACACCCACGTAAATCTTGAAAAGTCATCGACAATGACTAAACCGAAAGATTTACCACCAAGACTCTTGTTGGCGTTGGGACCAAAAAGATCCATATGAAGTACCTCGAGCGGTCTCCTCGTGGTCATAATGTTTTTCACGGGATGGCATCCTCCAGCCTGTTTTCCTGCTTGATAAGCACTGCAAAGTCTATCCTTGTAAAATATACACTAAAAAAATCACACTTCCATGATGATACGTGTTTGTCACAGTAGGTCACGTTTTTTGTCATGCATGTGCATCCATGATGATTTTATGATAGAATCACGATAGTCATACCTGTGCTGTCGTAGAAGTGTTCCACGACAATACCGAAATTATCATCACGGAACTGTCCACTTCCATGACAATAAATGGTGCGTCATGGAAGTGCTTTCGTCAAGGGTAACCGACACGTGGCATCCAACATAACGGGTCGCGGTTAAGCTATCGAGTTCCAGTTTGGATACGATAGCCCATTAACAACCTAGACCAATGGGGATTTTCCACGTGTAAAATCATTAATGGCTAGAGGAAACACGTGTCGGCTCCTCAGTGGACCAGATGTCATCTGTCCAATAGAGGAGACATACCTATGATACGTTGACACGTGGTAGGGCCCACCAGAGGCCCATATAGGTTAAAAAGGTCGGCCCAGTTAAAGGCCCGTAGTATTTACTCATGTACTAGTGGGCCAGCCCAATAACGTCCTGTTTAACCATGGCCCATTTACGGCCCGAAGCCAGTTCTGGCCCATTAATTGTTCGCCGAATATTTGGTCCCAATTATGGCCCATTAACATTTCGGCATGTTAGAGCCCCAATGTAGACATGGGACCATTTCAGCCCAGTGTGTCTTTCGGCTTGGGAATGGCTTGTGCTGCCCATGGGCCATATATGGTCCGATGCTACATTCGGCCCTCTAACAGCCCGTGATAAAGGTGGCAACAGTTCAACCCAACGTGACTTTGGGCATGTTAAAGGCATGTCATATAATTTGGATCGTTGATGCCTCTACCACTACTGCAGGATGGTCCAAACGCGACACTACAATCAGAGACCCTTCGACAAACTGTGTGCGATGCCATAATCGCAAATGGTGGTGTAAAAACCGTCAAAAAGGTGCAAAACGTTTGCGATGACGGATGCATCAAACACAGTTCGGATTTTAGTTGCATGTGCGATGCAGGGCATACGGTTCAATTCAATTAATTGTTTGTGATGAGGAGGAACAAAAGAAATGGGCAGTCAGATGAAGGTGTGTGTGATATACAGCATACGTTTCACTAGGATGAACTGTGTGTGATTAGGCAACTCAATGGAAATGGTTCAACTTAACAAGAAGTGTGCGATACGGGGCAAACAGGTCAGTAATCAGAAATGTGTGCGAAGACCAGTAATAACACAGACGATTGCTACTAATAAGCCGTGTGATTTGCTCTATCTACAGAAGAATAACATGTATATATATAACTGAAATAAGCATCCAATTACATAAGTGACTATACAGATCATTCGCACACACCTCAACAAACAATTGCATGCTTTCTAAAGTAGGGGAAACGATCGTCTAGTCGTCTACTTCTTGTGATGCTCCCGCCACTGCTCTGTGGCTCGATCCCTCATCTGGGGCAGGAAGAAGACACTTCCTCATGTCAATGATCCACCTGTACATCTTGTAGCTTGTGTACGCGTCCATGGCCGCATACTTGACATGTTGTTCATACAGTCTCTCATGCCACACACTTTGCCAGGCGTTCTTGTCCTTATTTCTCTAATTCTTCATCTTCGTGTAGTAGGGGTTGATGATGGCCGAGGCGAGGTCAACCAGGGAGTTGAGTTTGTTTTTGTCACTACCCCAGACCTTGTAGTGGCGCTGGATGTTGACAAGATTCGGGCATTTCAAGCCCGAAACCTTGAGCGCTTTTAGATCGTTGGTGGTGTCCACCGTAGCAAAACTGTAGTTGGAGTTGTTGATAAACCTAGAGAAATGCTCGCAAGGCCTTGTGGTTGGGTGGTAGTGGTAGACGAGGATGTAATGTCCCATGCACAACTGGGCGATGGCAACCTTCTGATTGTGCCCGGCACGACCCATGGTGTACTCGATGTCGAAGCCGACCACTTGGTACTTGTCCTCGGCAAGGAACTGCTCCATAGTTTGGATGGAGCTCTCCATGGAGACCAGATCGTTCGTGTACACCACCGAGAGAGCCTTCCCCATCACGTGGGTGTCCACGACGTGCTGCATGGTGAACTGCCCGCCGTTGTCGTCGGCGGCCATTAGGAGCGGCATTGGAGCCATGGGGAGCGCCGTTGGAACTGCTGGATGTCCTCTCTATATGTGTCCTCATGGGTGTGCTCATTGTATCGTGTGAGGCGAGAGATGAAGGTAAATGGCCACAGGAATAAATGGGGGCCGGGCGGCGTGGATTCTCGGCGCGTCCGCATGGTAGTTTTTGCAACAGGTAACTGCATTGTCGCACCGCACCCGGCGCAACCGCATGCACATGAATGTGCGTGATCGCGCGCCGGCCCCAAACACTGGCAGCGCATGTGGAGGGACGAGGGCAGAGCACCCGGAAGGATGCAAGAGCAGAGCGCGCGCGGCGGGACACGAGCAGAGCACACCGCGGCCGCCTGAACCGTAAGTAACCACACGCATAGAGAAGTTGAACACGCAGGACATGGTCGCCTACAAGCTTGCCGACAGTTGCGTCGCTGCGTAGAGAGCGGCCGTGTGCTACTACCTCCATCTAGTCTATAGTCCCCTTTATATTTTGTGCCATACTTTGCCCTCAAATTTAACCAACAAAATGTTAATGCATGTTATAAAAATTATATAATTGGAAACTATGTTCAAATACGTATCCAACTATATAATCTATTGCGACATGCATTCGTATTTTATTAGTTAAATCATACTTACATACCAGGACGGGGGTATAGTAGGTAATTAAATCAAAAAAAAATATTAACCGTATGTGTACGTGGCCTTTCGTCATTGTCGGTGTCAAAACCGGCAGATCTCGGGTAGTAGGTCCCGAACTGTGCATCTAGGACGGATGGTAACAGGAGGCAGGGAACACGATATTTTACCCAGGTTCGGGCACTCTTGATGGAGGTAAAACCCTACGTCCTGCTTGGTTAATATTGATGATATGGGTAGTACAAGAGTAGATCTACCACGAGATCAAGGAGGCTAAACCCTAGAAGCTAGCCGATGGTATGATTGTATGTATATGTCTGTCGACTAGCCTGGCCTCGGTTTATATAATGCACCAGAGGCCTAGGATAACAAGAGTCCTAGCCGAATACGCCGGTGGGGAGGAGTCCTTGTCTTGATCACCAAGTCTTGTAGAATCTTCCATGTATGCGACAATTGTCCGAACTGGCCCGTGAGTATACGGCCATGGGGGTTCTCGGCCCAATCTAACAGATCGGGAGATGACGTGGTGAGTACCCCCTAGTCCAGGATACCGTCAGTAGCCCCCTGAACCGGTCTTCAGGTTAGATACGCTCCTCGATTCTTCCGAACGACTAAGAAGAAGAACACTTATTATAAAACGGCTCAAATAAACTTAAGAGCCCCCAAGTGACTTGGGTAGAAGAATGATTGCATGTACCAAAGCACTTATATCATATCTATGTTCAACCGAACTTTAAACGCATCTTAACCGACCGTCAGCGTCTCCCTCTTCGGTCAAGGACCGAAAAGTGTTATGTACTCCATCGGTCGAGAATATCGATGGTGTTTCCAATAACCAGGCAATCAGGCCATAAGGCTGTAATAGACAAATCGCGCTTAGGGAACTTATGCTATATTACCGTGAAGTGTAAGAAGCATCTTCGAAGAAAATAGTACCCCAACCGATACCTTTCTTCGGTGCTCATTGTTATTATGAGACTTGTGCAATAGATTTTTTGTACTCATGAGTTCCGTTGTGTGCCGACCATCATTGAAAACTATAAGAGCACTAGCTTTCGGCTTCACCCAGTCTGAGGTCCAGCTCGGGCGACCCGATCGTGACAATCGCAGAGGTGCTCCCTTTACTCCCTAGCCGAACAATCGGGAACATAGGGGTAAACACAGGAGCGAGGCAACCCAGCTTGCAAATCGCTTAAGTCAATATGGTGCATATTGTGGCGTAATACACGAACAAGGAACGAAGCCGTACAAGTGTAATCATATGCAAGTGGAAAAGCCCCGAAATGAATTGGGTATTTGAATTTATGCGTCACAAACAAAGTTTGGACAGGGAAATTTTTTACAAGCAACTTTTTTCCAAAAAAAAGTATAATGCTTGGTCGAACCGAACACAAGTTAAAAATTAAAACTTTGAGCATGAAAGTGACTTAGCTGGTTAATGTGTTCGGCATTGATGACGTGGTCCGAGCTTGATGTGGGACAAGGTTCCATCCCCCAAGCCGGTCCCGAGGTGGCAGAGCGGAGAGCTCGACACGCCGAAGTGGTGACATAGCACGGTCAGTGCAGACCGGCAGAGTGACGACGAAGTCCCCGGATCGTTTTCTTGTGCACAAAAAATAGTGCAAACCGAAGATAATAGTAATAATAATAATTAAAAAAATCGTTGCATAATAAATAATTTATGCAAAGTGAGTAATAAAATAAATATGGCCTGGCGCCAAAGTCAATGTCGACCCAGGGGGTCGACATGATGTGGCAAAGGCGTGGAAAAGCCTGGATTCATAGGTCGGTCCGAGTTCCGTATGCGGCGTTCGCCGGACAATGTACAGAAACTGACCGAACCACCATGCGACCGTCGTTAATGCGGCCATCATTTGATAGACCTACGTACAGATGATGGACAAAACAGAGTAATAATTCCTTTGGAAAATAAACCCAAACAAGCAAAAAATACTAGGATTAATAGCACCTAGTTTATTTGTTGTAGCAATCCGAAGAAAGGTGATTCCCAAAATTGGGACTCAATCCACACACCCATTGCCTGATGGGCGATAAAGCGATGGTGTGGCGATGCTGGCAAACATTGGCTCGCCGAGGCAAAGCCCTCGGTCCAGCTAACGTGACGGAGCTGGTCGGCTAGTGACACCGAAGTCTCCTGTAACACCCCGGATGTAACTTTCCCAATTTGTACTCCAACTCTTGCCGTTTCCGGCGTTAAGTTATTTTATTTTCTCGGGTTCGGGTCTTTGTCTCTGTGTGTTGTTGTCGTTGTCATGCATCTCATATCATGTCATCATGTGCATTGCATTTGCATACATGTTCGTCTCATGCATTCGAGCATTTTCCCCGTTGTCCGTTTTGCATTCCGGCGCTTCGTTCTCCTTCGGTGGTCATTTCTAGCTTTCTTTCGTGTGTGGGGATTAAACATTTCCGGATTGGACCGAGACTTGCCAAGCGGCCTTGGTTTACTACCGGTAGACCGCCTGTCAAGTTTCGTACCATTTGGACTTCGTTTGATACTCCAACGGTTAACCGAGGGACCGAAAAGGCCTCGTGTGTGTTGCAGCCCAGCACCCCTCCAATTTGGCCCAAAACCCACCAAACTCTGCTCCACCATCTAGAGCGTTTGATCACGATCGCGTGGCCGAAAGCGCACCTCATTTCGACTCTCCTAGCTTCCTCTATGCCTATATATACCTCCCCCATTCCAAATCTCGGATCCCCTCGTCAAACCCTAAAAAACCATCTCCGCCGCTGCCGGACGTGTCCGCACAGGCCGGACAACGTCCGGATCCGCCTCCGCCGACCGGGAGCCGCCACGTGGGCGCCCCGGACCACATCACCGCCACCACTCCCGCCGGCCAGCCCAGGCCCGAGGCGGCCCCTCTCCCGCGCCTCACCGGGCCGCGCGCCCCGCGCCCTCTCTCCTTCCTCCCGAGCCGCCCGCCGCCATCGCGCCGGCGCCGCGCCGCCGTCAGCCGCCACACGCCGCCCGGATCAGGCGTCGCCCGGACGCGCCGCTCCCGTCGTCAGCCGCCGCCGCCCTGTCCGCGCCCGGCCGCGACCCCGCCACCTCATCTCCATCCTCGCTGGCGCCGCCCATCCCCGTCCTCAACTCCGGGGAACAGGGACCAGCGTCGAACCTCGGGAGGCGCGCCCAGATCTGATTCGGTTGCTACAGTAACCCTAATTTTTTCGCGAGGTTGATTTTCTCTAAGTCTCAGAAATTCCGATCCAAGTGCCTTTGTTCGTCACCCCGTAACTTGGCATCTGTAGCTCCGATTCATGCATATAGCATATAAAAATGTTCACCTCAGAGAGTACATCATTTCATTCCATTGCATCATTTTCATTTGAGTTCATCTTGATGCCCGAAATGCTGTTAGAAGAGGGCTACTTGAGTTAATTGTCAGACTTGATGGGTGTATGCTTTTATTGCCATGACTTGCACCGTAGTGAGTGCATCGAGCTCGTAAACATGCCTACTTGAGCTATATTTCCGCATGTGTCAGTTTTTCACTAAGTCTGAAAACTGATTATGTTTTTGCTATGTTCACGTGCTTGCAATTGTATTTTCTGATCCCTTTTGGCTCAAGGTCACTAAGGGACTTTTGTTAAGATCTTTGAGTAGCTCCATTCCATGCTTTACTTTGCCATGTTCAGATCCTGTAGCATGTAGTTTTGTTGCTCCGAAGAGGGCTACCTGATCTGAAATTCCAGACAAGTGTTAATTTCACCAAGTCTGAAATCTGTTTGTCATATGCATTTTTGCCATGCTTGTTTGAACCTGTTAATGGATAATTTGGCCGTAGCTCAGTGCTAGATTTTTGTTAAGAATCTTGTATGCATCCCTGCCATGTATTTTGTTGTCATGTTTGGGTGTTGTAGCATGTTCATCTCATTGCATCTAGATGGCTACTTGCTGTAAATCGCAGACCGGTGTCATTTTTGAATCGCTTGCCATTTCCAAACCGTAACTCCGATTCCGGCGTTCTTTATATCGTTTTCAAGCGATTTCATCTCATCTTTCCAGTGGCACACTTGGATTTCCAAGTTGAGGCCAGGTTCATGCATTTCCTGTCATATCTTGCATTTTGCATCCCGCATCGCATCCCGCATAGCATATCATCTTTGCATTGTGTTGTTTGAGTTTGCACGTGGCTGATTGTGCCCTTGTTGCTTGTTTGCATTGTTTGGGTAGAGCCGGGAGATGAGTTCTCTAACGAGGAGCCCGTTGAGTTTGCTTTCAAGGATCCAGTCAACTCTGACAACTGTGCAGGCAAGATGATCATACCCTCGAAATCACTACTATTTTGCTATGCTAGTTTGCTCGCTCTTTTGCTATGCCAATGCTATGATGCCTACCATTTGCTTTCAAGCCTCCCAAATTTCCATGTTAAACCTCTAACCCACCATGTCCTAGCAAACCGTTGATTAGCTATGTTACCGCTTTGCTCAGCCCCTCTTATAGCGTTGCTAGTTGCAGGTGAAGATTGGAGGCCGTTCCTTGTTGGAACATTTATTTACTTGTTGAGATATCATTATATTATCTTGTTATCTTAATGCATCTATATACTTGGTAAAGGGTGGAAGGCTCGGCCTCTCGCCTAGTGCTTTGTTCCACTCTTGCCGCCCTAGTTTCCGTCATATCAGTGTTATGTTCCCGGATTTTGCGTTCCTTACGCGGTTGGGTTATAATGGGAACCCCTTGATATTTTGCCTTGATTAAAGCTTTTCCAGCAATGCCCAACTTTAGTCTTACCATTTTCCACCTAGCCTCTTTTTCCCTTGGGTTTCCGGAGCCCGAGGGTCATCTTATTTTAACCCCCCCGAGCCAGTGCTCCTCTGAGTGTTGGTCCGAACTGAGTTGCCTGCGGGGCCACCTCGGGGAAACTTGAGGGTTGGTTTTTTACTCGTAGCTAGTCTCATCTGAGTGTGCCCTGAGAACGAGATATGTGTAGCTCCTATCGGGATTTGTCGGCACATTCGGGTGGTGTTGCTGGTATTGTTTTAACCTATCGAAGTGTCTTGAATTACCGAGATACCGAGTCTGATCGGAACATCTTGGGAGGAGGTCTATTCCTTCGTTGACCGTGAGAGCTTGTCATGGGCTAAGTTAGGACTCCCCTGCAGGGATTTGAACTTTCGAAAGCCGTGCCCGTGGATATGGGCAGATGGGAATTTGTTAATGTCCGGTTGTAGATAACTTGAACCTTAATTAATTAAAATGAATCAACTGAGTGTGTTACTGTGATGGCCTCTTCTCGGTGGAGTCCGGGAAGCGGACACGGTGTTGGAGTAATGTTTGCGCAGGTTGCTCTCTAGTTTCTCGCTCGCGCTTTGCCTCCTCTTCTCGCTCTCTTTTGCGAATAAGTTAGCCACCATACTTGCTAGTCGCTTGCTGCAGCTCCACTCATATTTTACCTTGCCTTACCTATAAGCTTAAATAGTCTTGATCGCGAGGGTGCGAGATTGCTGAGTACCTGTGGCTCACAGATTACTATTACACCAGATGCAGGGCCTGATGATTCCGCTCCAGGAGACGCGTATGAGCTCAAGTGGGAGTTCGACGAGGACTCTCAACGTTACTATGTTTCCTTTCCCGATGATCAGTAGTGGTGCCCAGTTGGGGGTGAACGGGACCGTTGTCGCATGTTGGGTTCTCTTTTGTTTTGGCGCCGTAGTCGGGCCATGAGTGTTTGGATGATGTAATGTTATTTATGTACTTGATTGACGTGGCGAGTGTAAGCCAACTATGTTTTCTCCCCTTTATTATTTATATTACATGGGATGTTGTGAAGATTGCCTAACTTGCGACATATGCCTTCAATGCGATTATGTCTCTAAGTCGTGCCTCGACACGTGGGAGCTATAGTCGCATCGAGGGTGTTACAAGTTGGTAATCAGAGCCTTCCCCGACCTTAGGAGCCCCATTGCTTGATCATTTTTACCGGCCGAGTTGTCTCTAGAAAAATGTTTTGAGTCTTTTAGGAATTATATATCGGAGAGATTAGGAATTCTTTTTACTTCCCAGTCTCCTCATCGCTCTGGTTAGGCATCCTGACATAGAGTTTTGACTATTCTCTTCTCAAATTTCACTAAAAAAAATTTAGGATCACGCGGGTATCTTGGAATCGTTCCGATGGTTTTATGATGAGAACATTGTCTTGGTGCCTCCTGTCAGGGGTTTAGTGGAAGTGTCCCGGGGAGTTGAGCTCTGAGGTGTTGTCATCATAATTTTATCGTTGCAGTTCTGGAATACCTGAGTTTAGTACGCTGACATCAAAAATCTCTTTTATGCAGTTCGTTGGTGAGATAACCTCGACGCCACCCAGTAATGGGGCGGGAGTTCGGGAGTATCGCCATAACTTGTATAACGGATGCTTTTCGAAGGTTGAGGTAGATGGTTTCCGAAGGTTTCTTCGTTATGTGTTGAAGGATGGATACAGCTGGATGTAGGATTTGCTAGTTTGGGTGAGATATTATGCTTCCCCTGTATCCCCAACACCTGATTGCATAACCGGAAAGGTTCGGGAGTTCCATAGGTGGGAATTCTAGTAGCTCTAGTTCTTCTTCCATGGATATTGGTTTGAGATTGGGATTTCTTACCGATTATTCGTTCTTGATCCGTACCTTGTTGAATTATTTCTCTACCTTAATTCTACGTGGCTTCTCAATTTATGGATATGTGACCATTTCAAGAGGAATGCATTCATTCATTTTGTTCGGATGTGAAGACCATATGTTGCAATTTTCATTCCGTTGGATTCAGCTTCAATATTTGTCTGCCTATGTGCTAATGGATGTCAACCTCTTCAGGATGGCTCCTCCAACGCGCACGACTCTGAATCCTGATCCGCCACCACCTCCACCTCCTCTAGAGGCATGGCAAGCTGTGATGGCCGCAACCAATGCAAACACACAGTTGATCATGCAAATTCTTCAAGAGCGCAATCAAGGCAGTCACGGGAATCAAGGCAACAATCAGAGTCACTTTGCTACACTCAACCAGTTCCTTGCTAACGGGCCAAAGACTTTCAGCAATTGTGTTGAGGCAATCGATGCTGACGATTGGCTAGTGGATCTGTGCAAGCATTTCGAGTGCAGTAACGTCAGGCCTAAGGACTTTGTTAAGTTTGCTTCCTTCCAACTCAAAGATCAAGCTGAATAATGGTTCCAACAGTACAAGGATTCCAGAGGTGGACGTGTTATCACCTGTGATGAATTCCGTCGAGATTTCCGAGCTCATCATATTCCTCAGAGCGTGGTTGAAAGTAAGCATGAGGAATTCCGCAATCTGAAGCAAGGCTCTTTGTCTGTCTATGACTACAACAAGTTGTTCCAGAAGCTTGCCCGCTTTGCCAAGCAGGACGTCCCTGATGAGAAGAGCATGATATATCAGTTCAGGGGTGGTCTCAGAGAAGAAATTCAGCTAACTCTTGTCCTCTTTGAGCCCTTGAGATACGATGAGTTCTACAACATGGCATTGAAACAAGAGGCTGCTCAGTTGAAGTGTGATTCTTCCAAGAAGCGACCCAGAGATGTTACTCCTTCATCCTCTACTCAAGTGGCCAAGCAGCAGAAGTATTGGCTTCCTCCTCCTCCGTTCCGTTAGCCGTATCAGCAGAAGAGCAAAGATGGTAGTGGTTCTTCCCACCCACCCAACCCTGGCTTTCAGAACAAAACTTTGTCTCAAGCTCCAAGATCGAGTGCTCCGTATCACCGTCTGCTTTCAGAGGTCACGTGCAACAAAGTGCCAACAGAAGGGTCACTATGCCACCAAGTGTTTCAACCAGAGGCGTCTTCCTCCTCCTCCTCCTGTCAGATCGGCAAGTACAGCTGTGATCAAGCATAACCCCAAGCACGCCAAGGTCAACTTGATGAATGAAGCTCAGGTAGAGGACTCGTCAGATGTGATCATGGGTAACCTTCCTGTTAATGATATTCCCGCAAAAGTACTTTTTGACTCTGGTGCATCGCATTCCTTCATGTCATTCCCATTTGCATCGGAGAACAATTTTAGTACTAAGGCTTTACCTAGAGCAATGCAAGTCGTCTCTCCGGCTAAGCGTCTGAGTTCTAGTATGATGGTTCCGGATATTTCTATCTTGATGGGTGATTTCAAGTTTCTGGCTTCTCCAATGGTTCTTGGTAACTCGGATATTGATCTTATTCTCGGAATGGATTGGCTTTCTAAGCACAAGGCACATCTTGATTGTGCTGCCAGGCAGATTCAATTGACTCATTCGTCTGAGGATGTTATTGTCTTTGCCGCTCGGGATAATACCATCCGTCTGTTTTCTCTCAATGAGAAGGGTCAATTGGATGCCATCTCTCAAATTCCAGTTGTTTGCGAATATCAAGACGTCTTTCCAGAAGAGCTTCCAGGAATGCCTCCGCACCGGCCAGTTGAATTCGTTATTGATCTTGAGCCTGGCACGGAACCTATGTGCAATCATCCTTACAAGCTCGGACCTGAAGAGTTGAAGGAGCTGAAGAAGCAACTCGATATTCGAGAGAAAATGGGTCTCATCCGGCGTAGTTCTTCTCCGTGGGGTTATGGTGTTCTTTTTGTGAAGAAGGATGGAACGGACCGACTTTGTGTTGATTACCGTCCAGTGAACAAGAAGACCATCAAGAACAAATACCCACTTCCCAACATCAATGAGCTGTTCGAACAACTCAAAGGTGCTCAAGTATTCTCCAAGCTTGATCTCCATATGGGTTATCATCAGATTCGAATCCGTGAGCAAGATATTCCCATGACGGCTTTCAGGACAAGCTTTGGTTCATATGAATACACTGTCATGTCTTTTGGTCTCGTCAACGCTCCTCCGACGTTCTCTCGCATGATGAACTTCATCTTCAACGCCTACACCAATGACTTCGTTTTGCTCTATCTCGACGACATTCTGGTTTTCTCCAAGAACAAGGAAGATCATGCCAAGCACTTGCGTTTGGTTCTCGATAAGCTAAGGGAACATCAGTTCTACGCCAAGTTCTCCAAGTGTGAATTTTGGCTTGATGAGGTTCTTTATCTTGGTCATATCATCTCTGCCAAGGGCATTGCCGTGAATCCTGAGAAGGTGTCTGCAATTGTGAATTGGGAACCTCCTCAGAACGTGAAGCAACTCCATAGCTTCCTCGGTCTCGCAAGCTATTGCCGAAGATTCGTTGAAAACTTTTCTAAGATCGTGAAGCTTCTCTCTAATCTTCTCCAGAAGAACGTCAAGTACGTTTGGTCTCCGGAGTGTGATATTTCTTTCAACACTTTGAAAGAGAAATTGATCACTGCTCCAGTTCTGACTCCGCCCGATGAATCCAAGCCGTACGAGGTCTTTTGTGATGCCTCTCTCCAAGGTCTTGGCGCAGTATTGATACAAGAGAAGAAAGTTGTTGCTTATACATCTCGCCAGTTGAAGCCTAATGAGAAGAACTACCCCACTCAGGATCTCAAGTTGGCGGCAGTTGTGCACGCTCTTTTGACTTGGAGACATCTTCTATTGGGAAGAAAAGTGGACATTTTCACTGATCACAAGAGTCTCAAGTACATCTTCACTCAGCCTAATCTCAACCTCAGGCAAACTCGATGGGTCGAAATGATTCAAGAGTATAATCCGAGTATTGAGTATACTCCAGGCAAGGCCAATGTGATTGTTGACGCTTTGAGCAGGAAAGCTTACTGCAATAGTCTGATTCTCAAGCCTTATCAACCCGAGCTTTGTGAAGCTTTCCGCAAACTTAACCTACAAGTTGTTCCTCAAGGTTTCCTCGCCAACCTTCAAGTCTCTCCTACCTTGGAAGACCAGATTCGCCAAGCCCAGCTTCTTGATGCTATGGTGAAAAAGGTGAAGATTGGGATTGCCAAGAGTCAGTCCAAGTACAAGTGCTACCGCCTTGATGACAATGACACTCTCTTCTTCGAGGATCGTATTGTTGTACCCAAAGGTGACCTCCGTAAAGTGTTCATGAACGAGGCTCACAATTCTCTCCTCGCCATCCACCCTGGGAGCATGAAGATGTATCAGGACCTCAAGCAAGCTTATTGGTGGACTCGAATGAAGCGCGAGATCGCTCAATTCGTGAATGAATGTGATGTCTGCAAAAGAGTGAAGGCAGAACACCAAAGGCCAGCAGGTCTCCTCCAACCTCTTGCCATTCCAGAATGGAAGTTTGACCACATTGAGATGGACTTCGTGACTAGGTTTCCTAAGTCCAAGCGTGGCAATGATGCTATATTTGTTGTCATCGATAAACTCACCAAAGTGGCTCACTTTCTGCCTGTCAAAGAGTCGATCACTGCAGCTCAATTGGCAGAACTCTATACCTCTCGTATTGTCTCTCTACACGGTATCCCACAAGTGATCTCTTCAGACCGTGGCAGCATCTTTACCTTGAAGTTTTGGGATTCTTTTCAGAAGGCCATGGGCACCAACATCCGCTTCAGCACAGCTTTCCATCCTCAAACTAGCGGTCAAGTCGAGCGTGTCAACCAGATTCTTGAAGATATGCTCAGGGCTTGTGTGATCTCCTTCGGCATGAAGTGGGAGGATTGTCTTCCTTATGCTGAATTCTCCTACAACAACAGTTTTCAAGCAAGTTCGGGCAAGGCCCCATTTGAAATTCTGTATGGCGGGAAGTGCCGTACCCCTCTCAACTGGTCTGAAACCGGTGAATGTCAGCTTTTGGGCAATGACTTAATCACAGAGGCAGAGGAAATGTGCAAAGTCATTCGAGATAACCTCAAAGCAGCCCAATCCCGCCAGAAGAGCTACTATGATAGTAAGCACCTTGATTTGGCTTTCGAGATAGGAGATCATGTTTACCTCCGCGTCTCTCCTATGAAAAGTACTCGTCGCTTCGGTATCAAAGGGAAGCTTGCCCCCAGATACGTGGGACCTTTCAAGATTGTCAGCAAGAGAGGCGACCTCGCCTATCAACTCGAGCTTCCTTCAAACTTTGCAAATGTTCATGACGTGGTCCATGTTTCTCAGCTTCGAAAGTGCTTCAAGACTCCTGACCGCACCATCAACTTCGAGGACATTGAGCTCCAAGAAGATCTCTCTTATCATGAGCACCCAGTTGCTATTCTTGAAGAGACTGAACGGAAGACTCGCAACAAGTCAATCAAATTTCTCAAAGTCAAGTGGTCACACCATTCCGACCGTGAACCTACCTGGGAACGCGAGGATCACCTCCGTTCTGAGTACCCGGCGTTCTTTCAGTCCTAGATCTCGGGACGAGATCCTTTCGTAGTGGTGGAGTGTTGTAACACCCCGGATGTAACTTTCCTAATTTGTACTCCAACTCTTGTCGTTTCCGGCGTTAAGTTATTTTATTTTCTCGGGTTCGGGTCTTTGTCTCCGTGTGTTGTTGTCGTTGTCATGCATCTCATAGCATGTAATCATGTGCATTGCATTTGCATACGTGTTCGTCTCATGCATTCGAGCATTTTCCCCGTTGTCCGTTTTGCATTCCGGCGCTTCGTTCTCCTTCGGTGCTCATTTCTAGCTTTCTTTCGTGTGTGGGGATTAAACATTTCCGGATTGGACCGAGACTTTCCAAGCGGCCTTGGTTTACTACCGGTAGACCGCCTGTCAAGTTTTGCACCATTTGGACTTCGTTTGATACACCAATGGTTAACCGAGGGACCGAAAAGGCCTCGTGTGTGTGTTGCAGACCAACACCCCTCCAATTTGGCCCAAAACCCACCAAACTCTACTCCACCATCTAGAGCGTTTGATTACGATCGCGTGGCCGAAAACCGTACCTCATTTGGACTCTCCTAGCTCCCTCTATGCCTATATATACCTTCCCCATTCCAAATCTCGGATCCCCTCGTCAAACCCTAAAAAAACCATCTCCGCCGCCGCCGGACGTGTCCGCATAGGCCGGACAACGTCCGGATCCGCCTCCGCCGACCGGGAGCTACCACGTGGGCGCCCCGGACCACATCACCGCCGCCACTCCCGCCGGCCCGCCCAGGCCCGAGGCGGGCCCTCTCCCGCGCCTCACCGAGCCACGCGCCCCGCGCCCTCTCTCCTTCCTCCCGAGCCGCTCGCCGCCTCCCCGCCGCCATCACGCCAGCGCCGTGCCGCCGTCAGCCGCCGCACGCCGCCCGGATCAGGCGTCGCCCGGACGCGTCGCTCTTGCCGTCAGCCGCCGCCGCCGCCCCGTCCACGCCCGGCCGCGACCCCGCCGACTCATCTCCGTCCTCGCCGGCGCCGCCCATCCCCGTCCTCAACTCCGGTGAACAGGGCCCGACGCTGAACCTCGTGAGGCGTGCCCAGATCTCATTCGGTTGCTACCGTAACCCTAATTTTTTTCGCGAGGTTGATTTTCTCTGTCCCAGAAATTCTAATCCAAGTGCCTCTGTTCATGACCTTGTAACTTTGCATCCGTAGCTCCGATTCATGCATATAGCATATAAAAATGTTCACCTCAGAGAGTACAACATTTCATTGCATTGCATCATTTTCATTTGAGTTCATCTTGATGCCCGATATGCTGTTAGAAGAGGGCTACTTGAGTTAATTGTCAGATCTGCTACTCCGTTTAGCACTTTTGTCATTTTTGCCATGATTATTATGTGCATGCTATGCCCTGATGCTCTACATGTGTTTTGTTAAGGCTTTTGTCATCTTTCCAGAGGTGCAACCCATGTATTTTTGTGATGTGTGTGGTGACTTGTGCAAGCTTGCAAAGTGGTGCACTTGCTAATTCTGTTTTCAGGGACTTAGTGATTTCACTAAGTCCTGGAGCTGTTTATCTCATGATGTCATATGTTCATGTTGTTTCCTAGTGATCCGTGCCTCTTTTGAGGATGATCAGTAAGGATGTTTTGTTAATACTGTAGTGCTCTATCCATCCATGTCTTTGCTTGCAATTATGGAGCACCCTAGCTTGGGTCAATCGAGCTCTACTTTTGCTACTTTGTGAATCTGGGCAGATTGTCAACTTGTTTACAATTTTGCCGATGATGTTGTAGTTGATCCGTGCATGCTATGCTATTGTTCTTGCCATGTCTAGCTTCAATTTTGTTCCTTCTTGATGGGTGTATGCTTTTATTTCCATGACTTGCACCGTAGTGAGTGCATCGAGCTCGTAAACATGCCTACTTGAGCTATATTTCAGCATGTGTCAGTTTTTCACAAGTCTGAAAACTGATTATGTTTTTGCTATGTTCACGTGCTTGCAATTGTATTTTCTGATCCCTTTTGGCTCAAGGTCACTAAGGGACTTTTGTTAAGCTATTTGAGTAGCTTCATGCCATGCTTTAGTTTGCCATGTTCAGATCCTGTAGCATGTAGTTTTGTTGCTCCGAGGAGGGCTACCTGATCTGAAATTCCAAACAAGTGTTAATTTCACCAAGTCTGAAATTTGTTTGTCATATGCATTTTTGCCATGCTTGTTTGAACCTGTTAATGGATGATTTGGCCGTAGCTCAGTGCTAGATTTTTGTTAAGCATCTTGTATGCATCCCTGCCATGTATTTTGTTGTCATGTTTGGGTGCAGTAGCATGTTCAACTCATTGCATTTAGATGGCTACTTGCTGTAAATTGCAGACTGGTGTCATTTTTGAATCGCTTGCCATTTCCAAAATGTAACTCCGATTCCAGCGTTCTTTATATCGTTTTCAAGCGATTTCATCTCATATTTCTAGTGGCACACTTGGATTTCCATGTTGAGGCCAGGTTCATGCATTTCCTGTCATATCTTGCATTTTGCATCCCGCATCGCATCCCGCATAGCATATCATCTTTGCATTGTGTTGTTTGAGTTTGCACGTGGTTGATTGTGCCCTTATTACTTGTTTGTCTTGTTTGGGTAGGGCCGGGAGACGAGTTCGCTAATGAGGAGACCGTTGAGTTTGCTTTCAAAGATCCAGTCAACTCTGACAACTGTGCAGGCAAGATGATCATACCCTCGAAATCACTACTATCTTTGCTATGCTAGTTTGCTCGCTCTTTTGTTATGCCAATGCTACGATGCCTACCATTTGCTTTCAAGCCTCCCAAATTTCCATGTTAAACCTCTAACCCACCATGTCCTAGCAAACCGTTGATTGGCTATGTTACCGCTTTGCGCAGCCCCTCTTATAGCGTTGCTAGTTGCAGGTGAAGATTGGAGGTTGTTCCTTGTTGGAACATTTATTTACTTGTTGGGATATCATTATATTATCTTGTTATCTTAATGCTTCTATATACTTGGTAAAGGGTGGAAGGCTCGGCCTCTCGCCTAGTGCTTTGTTCCACTCTTGCCGCCCTAGTTTCCGTCATATCGGTGTTATGTTCCCGGATTTTGTGTTCCTTACGCGGTTGGGTTATAATGGGAACCCCTTGATATTTCGCCTTGATTAAAGCTTTTCCAGCAATGCCCAACTTTGGTCTTACCATTTGTCACCTAGCCTCTCTTTCCCTTGGGTTTCAGGAGCCCGAGGGTCATCTTATTTTAACCCCCCGGGCCAGTGCTCCTCCGAGTGTTGGTCCAAACTGAGCTGCCTGCGGGGCCACCTCGGGGAAACTTGAGGGTTGGTTTTTTACTCGTAGCTAGTCTCATCTGAGTGTGCCCTGAGAACGAGATATGCGCAGCTCCTATCGGGATTTGTCGGCACATTCGGGCAGTGTTGCTGATCTTGTTTTAACCTGTCTAAGTGTCTTGAATTACCGAGATACCGAGTCTGATCGGAACGTCTTGGGAGGAGGTCTATTCCTTCGTTGACCGTGAGAGCTTGTCATGGGCTAAGTTGGGACTCCCCTGCAGAGATTTGAACTTTCGAAAGCCGTGCCCGCGGTTATGGGCAGATGGGAATTTGTTAATGTCCGGTTGTAGATAACTTGAACCTTAATTAATTAAAATGAATCAACTGAGTGTGTTACCGTGATGGCCTCTTCTCGGCGGAGTCCGGGAAGCGGACACGGTGTTGGAGTAATGTTTGCGCAGGTTGCTCTCTAGTTTCCTGCTCGTGCTTTGCCTCCTCTTCTCGCTCTCTTTTGCGAATAAGTTAGCCACCATACTTGCTAGTCGCTTGCTGCAGCTCCACTCATATTTTACCTTGCCTTACCTATAAGCTTAAATAGTCTTGATCGCGAGGGTGCGAGATTGCTGAGCCCCTGTGGCTCACAGATTACTATTACACCAGATGCAGGGCCTGATGATTCCGCTCCAGGAGACGCGTCTGAGCTCAAGTGGGAGTTCGACGAGGACTCTCAATGTTACTATGTTTCCTTTCCCGATGATCAGTAGTGGTGCCCAGTTGGGGGTGAACGGGACCGTTGTCGCATGTTGGGTTCTCTTTTGTTTTGGCGCCGTAGTCGGGCCATGAGTGTTTGGATGATGTAATGTTATTTATGTACTTGATTGACGTGGCGAGCGTAAGCCAACTATGTTTTCTCCCCTTTATTATTTATATTATATGGGATGTTGTGAAGATTTCCTAACTTGCGACATATGCCTTCAATGCGATTATGTCTCTAAGTCGTGCCTCGACACGTGGGAGCTATAGTCGCATCGAGGGTGTTACATCTCCGGAGTAGGTTGATGAAGAGACGGTGAAGCCCCCGGTCCAGCCGAGATGTCGAAGCCTCGGTGTCAGCCGATGAGTCAAAGTAGGTCGGCATGATGGACACCAGCTTGAAGAAGCAATAGTGCGGCCCTGCCGATGCAGGTCGTGACGTGGTTGATGCCGGCTTGATGAAGTGACCGTGCGGCGATGCCGGTATGCCCGCTCTGTGTAATCCGTGGGGCGGCGATGTTGGTGATGATTTATCCTTCGCGATGCCAGACTCTTGTTCGGCTTGCCAAGATGATGATCCGAAGAAGTTGAGCTTGGCTAAAGTGACGATGTGTCTAGCGCAGGTCGGCAGTCGTGGAGTAATATTGCCGGACTGGTTTGACACCAGCATGATGTTGAAGATCATGTTCAAAAGATCTTAAAGTTAGTGGGATGTGTTCGGGAACAAAACACAATACCCCATATAAAACTTCCTTCAAAAGGGATGTCCGAAATCCCATTCATAAAAAAGATGAACTCGGGTCAGAATCATTTTCGCGCAGAAAAGACATCCGAAAAGTGATGCACTAATCGAAAGGTTCCCGGAGTTTGGACGGTCGGATCGAGCTAAAATTTTGATAGGTGGTAGATATAGGAATTCCGCAGCCGATCAACAGTTGGATCTTCCAAAGGACGTCCGAGCTAGAAGCTGGACACCACGCCCTAAACTCATCCAAATTCCCGTCCAGATTTGACAGGGCTCCGGTATATCGTGGATTGCCAGAGATTCCTCCGTCGGAACTCGACGAAATTTTCCAGGGTTGTTATAGACTCAATTCCGCACAATTCCACCAAAGCGATACTCGAGGAGGTGGTGGCGGCAGATACGAGTTCGCTGTCCAAAAAAACAGCGCGGTTGCTTGAGGGCAATGTTGACATTGAGCGCCCGAGCTCCATAGATGATTCCTCTGTGATCTTGATAGAGATCGGAGTTGATGTTTGATGAAGGCCCTCGTCCGAACATGGTGACCCGAACACGGGGCCCAATTCTTGGTCGAACCAAGGTAACCAGTCAAACTGGTGACAAAGACGCCGAAGTCGCAGTTGATCTGCAGGCGAGCCATCGATCCTTTTGTCGATCACACAGCAGAACTCTCAATGAAAGCACCAATGTCGGTGTCAAAACCGGCGGATCTCGGGTAGTAGGTCCCGAACTGTGCGTCTAGGCCAGATCGTAATAGGAGGCAGGGAACACGATATTTTACCCAAGTTCGGACCCTCTTGATGGAGGTAAAACCCTACGTCCTGCTTGGTTAATATTGATGATATGGGTAGTATAAGAGTAGATCTACCACGAGATCAAGGAGGCTAAACCCTAGAAGCTAGCCTATGGTATGATTGTATGTATATGTCTATCGACTAGCCTTGCCTCGGTTTATATAATGCACCAAAGGCCTAGGATAACAAGAGTCCTAGCCGAATACGCCGGTGGGGAGGAGTCCTTGTCTTGATCACCAAGTCTTGTAGAATCTTTCATGTATGCGGCAGCTGTCCGAACTGGCCCGTGAGTATACGGCCATGGGGGTTCTCGGCCCAATCTAACAGATCGGGAGATGACGTGGTGAGTACCCCCTAGTCCAGGATACTGTCAATCATCCTCTTGCATGTCTTGTCACCCCGCTGCCGCAGACGGCTTATAGCGCAAGCTTGCGCAACGTGCGGGGGGGGGGGGGCTTCTTTCGGCCAAACGGTGGCGCCAATGAATCGTCGGTGAGCACGCTCCCGCGCAACCTTGCAGGTTCCCGTGCAAGCTTGCCACCCGACCCCCAAAATCCCAATGCTTACTGGCCTGCTATATAAACCCTCACGGTCGGCGAGTCCTGCGTTGCATTTCCCCTCCCTCCCTATAGCTTATCTCGTCTACTTCTCCCACAATCACCAATGGCACCAGTCCGTCGTCGTTGCTCAGCCACTCTGCCACAGCTCCAGCTGGGAGGCTACACCGCGGCAGTGGCGCAGTCCCCGGTGTAGTGTAGTGTGCGTGGCGTCCCTGTTGGGTGTGCGCAAAACACCCACCACACACTCCGCCGCCGCTTCCCGTCGGCAACTGTTAACGGCCGCCATTGCCGCCACACCACTGTCGAAAGCCAGGGCCATCTCCCGCTTGGCCTCCGCGACCTGAAGGCGGGAGGTGGCCATCGTGGCTGCCACCCCACTGCCGTCCATCGTGGCCATCACCCGCTCCGCCACCGCAGCCCGAAGGTGGGAGGTGGTGGTCGTGGCCGCCACCCCATCGTCGTCACCGTGTCCGCCGGCCCACCCTCGACCGTCGGGGTCATCACCCGCTCCGCCACCGCCGCCCGAAGGTGGGAGGCAGAGGTGGATGCCCGCACGCGCGTCAGCGACCTTGCGTGCTACACCGAGTTCCTGCGGGAGGAGGAGGAGCGCCTCGTCGTGCACGCTAAGAGCCTTACTACCGCTGTGGCCGTGGCACATGCCTCCTCAGAGGCGAGGAATCAGGAGATCTATGAGGAGAACCACCGCTTCGAGAGGGGTCGTCTGGAGCGGCAGAGGGCGTTCGAGGTGAGCATCGATAAAGTTGCAGCTGCGGCAGGCACCATATTGCAGTTGTCTAGCTCGCTGGTAGGCTCCTCCTCCTCTGCCTCTTACTGCGCATGCTCGGCAGAGGAGAGGCAGCCAGAAGTAGTAAAAAGCCCCTCCATAGTAGTAGTATTATTTAGGGGCTATTTTGTTCAGTTCATCTGACTATACATGTGGTGGAACTGTACATCGTACATAAAATTAGCTAGTATATATAGTTGAACTAGCTATTTCAGTACGTTGTTGGCAACAATTGGGGAAAAGTTTGCTCGGTTCAGCTGTAGAGTTGAGCTGTTTGTATAATTTAAGAACGACTGCTTAATCTATGAATGAAATCTATGCTTAATTACTTAATTTTAGTTGCAAAACTTAGATACTGCTAGTTATTTTTAGCTTCATGTTTTGACAAATCACAGTGTTACAAGGTTGACAATTGGCAATGTTACTAGATCAACAAATGTCAATCTTTCCAGTTTGACAACTGGCAACATACCCAATATGACAGATGCAAATCTTACCAAATTGTTTGTAAGTAGTTGCACACGGGTCATCCGAAATAGATGCACAAATCTTGCTCTCACTTTGCATACGGTGTTCTATCTAAAACGTTTGCGATCAAGAGCCGCAAGAACCCTACTCGGCACATTTTCCCTTGGCTTCCTGGGAAGCTCCCGGTTTGCATACAGGTGTTCTAACTAAAACATTTGCGATGAGTGTTTTATATTTAAAAACCATTGATGTTTTTTCAAAAGAAAATCATTTGATAAGTCTGTACATTAAGAGAGAAAAATGCAAGTTCGCTCAAACCATATCTTTCATTCAGTCATACTACAAATTTATATTCATATGATTGAGATATAATATTAAAACCAAGAAAAAACTATTTCCGGCGGCGGTGGAGGCGGCGTGCCACACCGTCATTGTCGTCCTCCGGGATGCCGTTGTTGAAGTCTTCAATGTAGCACATAATGTTCTTCCCTACAAATCAAACATCATGTCATCCCGGGATCAACGGGCGGGGCGCGGGAGGACAACGACAGCGTGCGGTGCTGAGAGGTAGCATCAGACGGCGGTGTCCCATGCCGCTGAGGGGGGCGCGCGCACGGAGAGGAAGGTGGGCGGCCATCGAAGTCAAAGGGCTCGTTTCCTAGTGAGCCTGCGCAGCATACAACTCGCACGTTTCCCGCTGAGCCTGTGCATTCAAGGACAACTTGCACACCTCTCGGTTAGCCTGCGCACCGGGCTGCGCTCGCACGCCTCCCGTCCAGCCAAGGTCAAGTAGCTGTCCGCACGGCACCTCCTACAACCATTAAAACCAAGACACATGACATAACGTGAATGGTTAACAGAACACACACGGTTTGGATTATACAAACGTTTGAGATATTAAACTGGCAGCTATTTTTTTCAAAATGCCTTTGTTGGCTGTCATTATTCGAGTGCGCCTTCTCTCAAAATGGACACGAAAATACCGCATCATGTCAGGTGCCCTTCCATGATAGCATGCCTAGTTTCATGAATTTTAGACGAGTTTTGGACTTACTAGAATTTAAAAATAAAGTATCTCAATGTTTTGCCGGCAATCAACGGTGCCCTAATGTTTGAAATTCATTCCCATTTCTTGCATGGGACCTAAGCATGCACCCAAGGACATAGATTTTATTTTTCAACCAATTTATATGCACTAGAGCATGTGCATATAGTTCAAATTTGAAATATGCACATAGATGCATTGAAAACTCAGTTAATGCATACAAATGTCCAAACAAACCCCGAAAAATCACAAAAATTGACACAACACTCCTGTTGTTCTATGTTGACACGAGAATTTTTCTGAAAGCAATAAGAGTCAATGGATATTGTTTCGTCCCCAAAGGTGGGATACTCCCTACCGAAACTATCGTGCTTGTTGTGAGAAGTTCTGGTTTGTGAGAAGCATATACCCAAACCTGCCCCAAATGGGACAAAAAATTTACCACGGCATGTTGATGCCTCTCCATGATAGCATGCCAAGTTTCATGAATTTCAGACGAGTTTTGTACAAGAATTGAAAAACGAGGTATCTCAATGTTTTGCCAGAAATGAACGGTGCCCTGGTGTTTGAAATTCATTCACATTTCTTGCATGGGACCTAAGCATGCACCCAAGTGCACAAATTTTATTTTCAACCAATTTATATGCACTGGAGCATGTGCATGTAGTTCAAATTTGAATTATGCACATAAATGCATTGAAAACTTAGTTAGTGCATAAAAATGTCCAAACGAACCTCAAAAAATCACAAAAATTGACACAACACTCCTGTTGTTCTATTTTGACACGAGAAAATTTTGGAAAGCATTAAGAGGAAATGGATATCGTTTCGATCATGCTTGCTGTGTGAAGCTCTGGTTTGTGAGAAGCATATACCCAAACCTGCCCCAACTGGGACAAAAATTTTACCACGATATGTTAATGCCGCTCCATGATAGCATGCCAAGTTTCATCAATTCCAGACGAGTTTTGGATTTACTAGAATTTAAAAACCAGGTATCTTAATGTTTTGCAAGCAATCAACGGTGCCTTGGTGTTTGAAATTCATTCCCATTTCTTGCATGGGACCTAAGCATGCACCCAAGGACACATATTTGATTTTTCAACCAATTTATATCCACTCGAGAATGTGCACGTAGTTCGAATTAGAATTATGCACATAAAATACCTTGAAAAGCCAGTTAATGTATAAAAATGTCCAAATGAACCTCGAAAAATTCCAAATTTTAACACAACACTCCTATTGTTCTATGTTGACACTAGAAATTTTATTAAAGCAATTAGAGGCAACAGATATCGTTTCGTCCCCAAAGGTGGCACGTTCCCTACGATACCATCAGGCTTGTTGTGAGAAGCTCTGGTTTGTGAGAAGCCTATACACAAACCCGCCCCAAATAGGACAAAAATTTCACCACGGCATGTTGATGCCGCTCCATGATAGCATGCCAACTTTCATGAATTTCAGATAAGTTTTGGATTTACTAGAATTTAAAAAAGAGGTATCTCAATGTTTCCGGCCGACTGACGGTGGCAGGGTGTTTGACATTCATTCCCATTTCTTGCATGGGACCTAAGCATGCAACCAAGAACACATATTTGAATTTTCAACCAATTTATATGCATTAGAGCATGTGCATGTAGTTAAAATTTGAATTATGCACATAAATCCATTGAAAACTCAATTAATGCATAAAAATGTCCAAACGAACCCCCAAAAATCCTAAAAATTAACACAACAGTCCTGTTGTTCTATGTTGACACTAGGAAAAAAATTGAAATCGAGAAGAGGGATGGATATCATTTTGTCTCGAAAGGTGAAATGTTCCCTACCGAAACCATCAGGCTTGTTGTGAGAAGCTCTGGTTTGTGAAAAGCATATACACAAACCTGCCCCAAATGGGACAAAAAAATTATCACATCATGTTGATGCCGCTCCATGATAACATGCCAAGTTTCATGAATTTCAGACGATCTTTTGATTTACTAGAATTTAAAAACCAGGCATCTCAATGTTTGCGGCCGAGTGATGGTGGCAGGGTGCTCGACATTCATTCCCATTTCTTGCATGTGACCTAAGCAAGGAACCAAGGAGACAGATTTGAATTTTCAACCAATTTATATGCATTAGAGCATGTGCATGTAGTTCAAATTTGTATGCACAGAAATGCATTGAAAACTCAATTAATGCATAAAAATGTCCAAACGAAGCCCGAAAAATCCCAAAAATTGACACAACGCTCCTGTTATTCTATGTTGACACTAGGAAAAAAAATTGAAGTTGAGAAGAGGCAACGGATATCGTTTCTTCCAGAAAGGTGAAACGTTCCCTACCGAAACCATCAGGCTTGTTGTGAGAAGCATATCCGCAAACCTGCCCCAAATGTGACAAAAAAATTTACCACGACATGTTGATGCCACTCCATTACAGCATGCCAAGTTTCATGAATTTTAGACGAACTTTGGATATACTAGAATTTAAAAACTAGGTATCTCAATGTTTACGGCCGAGTGATGGTGGCAGGGTGTTTGACATTCATTCCCATTTCTTGCATGGGACCTAAGCATGCAACCAAGGACACAGATTTGAATTTTCAACAAATTTATATGCATTAGAGCATGTGCATGTAGTTCAAATTTGAATTATGCAAATGGATGCATAGAAAACTCAGTTAATGTATAAAAATGTCCAAGCGAACCCCGAAAAATCCCAAAAATTGACACAACACTCCTGTTGTTCTATGTTGACACTAGTAAAAAATTGAAATCGAGAAGAGGCAACGGATATCGTGTCGTCCAGAAAGGTGAAATGTTCCCTACCGAAACCATCACACTTGTTGTGAGAAGCTCTGGTTTATGAGAAGCTTATACCTAAACCTGCCCAAAATGTGACCAAAATTTTACCACAGCATGTTGATAGCAAGCCAAGTTTCATGATTTTTGGATGAATTTTGGATTTACTAGAATTACAAAAGCAAGTACGTCGACATTTGCCTGAGAGCCACGGTGCCGTGGTGTTCTAATTTCATCCCCATTTCTTGCATGGGACATAAGCATAAACCCATGGACACATATATGATTTTACAACCTATGTTGGTGCACCGGAGCATGTGCATGTAGTTTAATTTTGAATTGTGCACCTGAAATGGCTGGAAAACCAATTTAATGTATAAAATGTTCAAACGATCCCTGAATGATTCCAATTTTTTTATGACACACATATAGTTGCATGTTCACTTCAGATGAAAGATCTAGCAATTGAAACACCGTCCATTGCTGTTGTGACCCCATTATGTAATTCAAATCAAGATGAAAAATCAAGTAGATCGCACACAGTTTATCATCACCAACCATGTGAGATGCAGCACAAAATATCCTGGAGCACTGTCGGTGTATAGTGTGCCTATGGCTTACGCGAGAAGGTGCGTCGGCTACAGTCCACAACTAGCGTCTCATGCACACTATCTCGCTCCCCAAATATCATTTCACTGTTCAATCGTCACCGGTGAAAGATGGGTATGTGGACCCGCATCGTGAGGTCAACTTCAGTGGCCCACACTGGCGAGAGCGTAGCCGAAACCGCCATGCATGTGCTAACAAGGTGCATCAGCTCGGTCGCAATCTGCGACCGGGCGGCCAAGGCAGCCCAAACGGCCATTGTTGCTTCTCAGGTGGCGGCAGCAACATCTACCTCGGGGATAGCAACTGGCGAGAGCAACATAGCAGCTACATGTTCCATAGCGGCGGCCTTACCCCTGATGGAGGCTGCCCACGACCATGTCAAGGCCGCCCACGCCCAGCTCCTAGCGGTCACCGCACAAATCGAACGAAGCTTCTCCGAAAACGGTCGGCAACCCGGGGCGAAGAGTTGGAAATCGCCGAGAGCGTTCGAGCAGCCGTCCGTTCCTCTGTCGCATACCTTGCAACGACGGAGCCCATCTAAGCCCAGATCACGGCCGCCCTCGCCCAACTCGTGGCGGCATTTTCCAAAGAGATGGCAGACGCTGATGGCGAGATGCTTTCCAAGTATGGTGCGATGGATGCCATGTAGCCCCTTCCCTAGGAGACCGGCGGGCGCGAGCTGGACATGGAGGTGGCAGCGGAGATCGATGAGCACCAACCATAGTAGTACTCTTTGTTTGTTTAATTAAGAGCGTCGGTCTTTAATTTTTTAGAGTAATGTTTAGGCAACTAGCTTTGTTTAATTGCTGAACTTGCTGGATTAAGAAGTGTGGGTGTGATGTAGTATCCTTTGTGTACCCAAATTAGGCAATGATGTGGATGACCATTGTAACCATGGAAATTCAAACCAAAATTTTTGACGTTCAAACTCATCACACATGGGTTAAGCTATCTGAATTTGTTGTGATGTTCACATATCATACACTATTCTGAATAAGGGACTGTGTCTGATGACACTTTGGGCGCCAGTTTTTTTGCTGCAGCGATTCCAAATTTTCGGTTCCGTGGAAATATCTACCTCCCCGCCCCCTCTCCCTTACCAAAAGCCACATTTCCCCTCTTTTCGCCTTCCTTTCCAAGTTGAAACCTTCACTCCTTGCTTGCAGCGCCGCCTCCTCGTTGGTGACCCTCCTTCACGCTGCCCGGCCTCGTCTATCTAGGCAGGTAATCCACACCCGACCCCCATCCTCCTCCTCCTTCCACATCCCACATGCCCCGACCGCCGGCGTGAGCGCGACACCTTCCACCCAAATCATCGACCCCTCCACCAAATAAGCGCTGCCCTAAGCCATGGTGCATGCAGTATAGCCAGGATCTCAAGGAGAATTTGGTAGCGGAGAAGCAAATCGCGGCCGCACGCGCGGATGAGGTCGTGATGGCTGCTATTCGTGCCGACCCCCAGATCTTGGAGGAGCACCTTGCCATTTCCTAGCTACGCCATTTAAGCATGCTCGGTTTACCCGTTGCGTGTGCTGCTCCTGCCCTTCCTTCATGAATTCTAGTGAATTGTGCTATCTAATTACCATGCAATCTGTTGCCCTAGTGTATATGTTCTATATGTCGTGCAGTGTGGTGCTAACTTATTAACTATTTTGTTAATTAGTTGTCGTCTTCAGTTAATTGTTTGGTTCAATTCTGCAAATGTGATGTTCAATTCTTCAGGCTGCAATTTTATATTGTCTTCCATGTGAGAAATAAATCGAATTTATCTTTACAAAATACATGAGAAACGAATACAATTGCTATATTTCCATGTTGTCAAGCATGCTTGGTTTGGTTATACATTGTGCAATGTGGTGCTTAGTTAATGTTTGGTTCATTTGTGTTGTGGTGTTTAGTTAACTTTTTGGTTCAATTCTGCAATGCGATGTTCAATAATTGTGGGTGCATTTTGTTATTGTATACCATGTGAGGAATAAATTGAATTTGGCTATAGTAAATACATGAGAAACAAATACAATTGCTACAATTGGCTGTAGTTAACTGTTTGGTTAACCGTCTGATCTTTTATTAGGAGTATGTTATATTGTGCAATGTGGTTCTCAGTTAATGTTTGGTTCATTTGTTGTGGTGTTTAGTTAACTGCTTGGTTGAATTCTGCAATGCGATGTCCAATTGTCATGGGTAGAATTTTGTATTGTTGTGCATGTAAGGAATACATCGAATTTGGCTGCACCTAATACATGAGAAACATATACAAGTGCTATATTTCCTAGTTCTTAATCATGCTTGGTTTGGATAAATGGGTTTTCCATGTGGCTTGAATTAATCCGATGAATCTGCAATGTGCTTATTTTTCATCAACATACTTTACTGATAGCATGCGAGCCCTTACTTAACCTGATGACTAACTACCGTGTATGTGTTGTAGGGAAACAATGGGAAGCACTGAGGTTTACAATCGAGGTTAGCAGGTGCATGGTCCGTTGTCTAATAGCACATTATTGTGCAATTACAGGAACCATTCTAATATTTAGGTTTTTAACAATTTGGTCTTGCACATGTAGGTCCCACTGTTAGAGATTTTGACCCACTGTTCGACCCTTTTTTCATATGGGGAAATGACTTGTCCATGAATATCAATCAAATCAAGGAAATCGGAAAGATGTTAGGATAAAGAAATTAGTGACAAAAAAACAAGATCTTTTCTGCACAATGTAGAAGACATCATTTCAGTACAAGATGGTACTAACTATTATACCTTGCCTTTTTTATTCTTTTGCCCCATTTCCAATATAGAGAAGATATTTATACACATCCTTGTTTTCAGGCCTTTCGAAAGCAGTTCACTGATGATTGGCTCTCAAACCACCTCTATGGTCAGGAGGCGAGGAAGGTTTTCATACAACACCCACTGTTCAATATTGAAGTGTACCTGAAGAGGACGAAGGACGGACAGTCAATCATCCACAGGCACTGGCCTAAAGTTGCAAAGACCGTCAACATGAATGAAGGCTCAATATTCGGCTTCCGCTTCAGCAGTTTTCCAGATGAGATGCATCTGTCTATATACCGTCTATGATGCTAATTCCGAAAGGTTCGACATGTTGCGTGTGAAACTTGGTGCTGGTGCAGTTTTGTAATGGGGTAGCTGAGTGCTGAAGCTATATCATGTTGTACTCTGATGTATTTCAATTATGAAATTCTGCTTCCTTAATATGGAAATGAAATATATTATGTACTTAATATGAATGTCAATTAGATTAATAAATGGATTATTAATAATAGTGCAATTAGCCTGCTAATGGAAAATTAGCCTGCTAATTGGGTTTTGCTATTGCAAACGGTTATTGAAAAAATACCGTGGGCGATGACCTCAGGCAACACACATAGTTTCTAGGAATAAACCATGTTGGATCAATGAAAAATCACACACGACTTTCTCTTGAAAACTGTTTGCTTAGGCCACCTTGCGCAAATGTTTACCACATAAAAATTGTGTGTGATGGACAGCCTTTGCCACATAGTTTATTCTACGGACCGCGTGTGATGCATTCAATAACACAAACGATAAAATTGTTAATATCTTGTGCAATGGCAATGCCATCACAAACGATTTAACGGGAAAGACTGTCTATGATGTACCTGTGAACGGAAACGTTTTCCTTGGAGTGACTATGTGGATGTACATGCGAATGGAAATGTTTAGCGGGGACTAACTGTGTGGGATGTACTTGTGACCAGAAACAATTTCACATGTATAATTATATTTTTAGCTCTACTATATGTATTTCCATATTTGAGCGCTAGCCGGTTCGCACACGAACTCATTTTTCAGATCGTCTATGCCAGGAGGACCCCCCTATCGCCGCCATTCACTAGGCGACGGTTCCAAGTGCCGGCACGGAAAGGGGTTAAAAACAGTTTGTCTAGCACCGATGCGTACTAGTGTACTAAGCTTTCAGCCTCTTAAAGGCCCATGATATCAGTGGGCCAACTAAGGCCCGAGATATGTTTCGGCCTGGTAATGGCACGTCATATAACTGGGCCAAAAAAGGCCCGGTCTACATTTCAGCCCGCTGAAGGCCCGTGGACGACTAGTGAAAATTGACGCCCAACATGCATTTCGGCCTGCTAAAGGCCTATGGTTTTTTCTGGGCCGTAACAGGCCAGCAGAATATTCAGCCTGTTAATGTCCCAGAGCTACATGGGCCCAATTAAGCGCTGGGTCCACTAAAGGCCCAACCAAACTTTGGGCTGAATATAGGCCCGTGTAAGTATTGGGCCTGGCATAAAGTGTGAAGCCACCAATGGCCTTTCAGGCCCAAGAAAGTTGCAAGCCGGCCCAATTGTGACCCGCTAAAAAGCAGGCACATTAGAGGCAAATGTTTCGGCCTGACCGACTACATCAGATTTTCTCCATTTTTTCAGATAGCGAATGATGGCGGTAACTAGTAGGAGTTAAGAACAAACCTACTCTTTACAATAAAGAAATTACAGCATAGTAACTTAGAATAAACCTATACTATACAATAAAGAATTTATGGTATATTACATGCACTGGGCATCGAACGTCGCCACCAGTGATCATAAAGCGCAACGAAGAAGTAGATTAAAAAACTCAGCGCCATTGCAGCATAAAAAATAATACTGAACCAAGACCACTTCCAAGACAGTTCAAGAAAGGATAGCCTTGCGTGGGAACTGCTACGCAAGCTGCTGAGTAAGGCTGTGAGACCGGCTTAGGATGTCGGTCATAGCTTCCAGGTGTAGCTATTTAGCAATGAGGTTGTCATTGGTGTTCTCCGCAATCTTTCTTAGAGATAGGACTTCAAGTTGAAGTTGAGTTGTAGAATGCCTTTCTACTAGAACTTGGGACTGAAGAAGTCGAACTGAGTCAGATAATGAATTCTGTGAGCTCAACTGACTACTCGTCTCAAGTAACTTGAACACTGCATCAAGACAAGACTTTGGGATTGTCTCGCTATCTTCAAGATGTTTTGCCTTCTTTGCTGCAATATATGTTGTTTATCTCACAGCCTTCAGTAGACTTGCGCATGCCATCAGGCATATCACCCTGAAACAAGCAGAGAGATGACATGTTTTGCATGTATATAAACAAAGATGATAATTGTGCTGTCAATTCCATCCAATTTCAAATTAGAAAAATAAAGAGTAAGTTTAAAATATCAATAGCATAATTTGGCATTGTTCATAATGCGGGGAGCTTCACCACAATACTGGATTACCATGTCAATATAACAAACATAGATGAAGGGCAAAGACAATCATTTTATCTATTTTGGTTAATGTGCATGGCATGTTGTTCATATCATCAGCCACATCAGTAAGATAAAATAGGAGATGGCAAGGTGTAAACATGGGCTGCTTCACCACACACTGGATTATAGATCCACAAAAACAAGCATACATATAGGGAGTCTTGAGTAATGTGCATGCTATGAATAAGTAATTTGGTTTTACAAGTAAAACTTGGAACTTACCGTTGTTGCAAACAAGGATTTTGGTAGAAACAACAAACTAAACAGTAGTTACTGATAGGGAGTATGAGCAAATTAAACAGTAGTTGAGGATAAAGGCTTTAGAAGGACTGACTTACATTAACGGTTAACATCAACTTCATAATGCCCTTCTCCATGTCAAGGGAAGGATAACTCAAGAATTTCAGCACAGAATCTTCTTAATAAGCACTGCATGTACTCTACATTTTGTAGAGAGTAATTATAGATATGATAATACTAAAAGGGATAGAGGATGATGAAGATAAGATGTAGATTGATGCTACATAATCAACTTCCAATCCCTGGAAGTACAAGCTTTACAGGGCGAAATGTACTGACAAGAGCAATGAGCTACACTTATGCACTGACGTTGTCTGTGTATTCAAATTTTTGGTAAAATTAAATATAGATCAGATATTTTTTAGTAAATGGTGGGCGAGAGAGATAAGATGCAGAATGCTACACAATGAGCCAATCCCTCTTCCCATAATATAAGAGTGTTTTGAACACTAGTGTACTTTACAAAACATTCTTATATTATGGGACGGAGGGAGTAGTTGTTAATGTAAGTACAGTGATAGATGACATTCAGTCCTTACAAGTGGACTATAGAGCTAAACCTCTTCAAAAGCATTGGGTTGATTCTAACTTTATGTAAGAGTCCAAACGGATCTTATAATGTCCACCAAATGGACGAGAACAAGGCTAACATCTGAAGTGATGCTACATAATCAACCAGCTATGAAAGTATGTATGGCCATATAGGGCAAGAGGTACTCACAAGAGCACTGCAGTGTGCAGTATAGTTGTGAGATTCTGTGGTCCCTTGAGAATGAATGTTCTTCTGCAAACTGTTTTCGTATGAATGAGACGGTAAGCCACATGCAGAAATGTAGTTCAAATTGTGATGTGATATCATAGACAGTACATTACCCTACAGACGAGACCAACGTGTAACAAGATTATTCCAGTCACTGTCTGATAAATGTATCACCGAAAACTTTACAGAAATTTCATTTAGAGGCTTGCCATCAAAGTGCGCTTACCTTAGGTAGGAACGGTACTTCATCAACGAGTTCTTGAAAAGAGCAACCAACCCTTGCTCATCTTGACTATCCAGGTTGGTGCTCGCCTATTAAAAAGAATGAAATCTTGTGTCTTCTGTCAGCAGAAACATATGCAATATTTACCATGAATAACATTAGTACATTACTTACACGTAAGTTGCGGAGGAAGACTGGAAATTGTTCTGTGTCTGTGGTATAATCTTTCCATGAAGGAAAGATGCGCACAAAGTTCCTGACAACAATATAAGCTTCGTCTTCTAAACTCGAACGAAATGGAACAGGGGTCCTATTTGCTGCCATTGGGGCTCTCTCTCATTCGAAAAGGGATTTGGCAACTGGATTTGGTGTACTCTTTCCTGGAATGAGGTTTTTGCATCATAGAGCTGGTGCTATGTCAACTGGCTTCATCATACTGTTTGCTGATGTTGGAGTCTGCTGAGTTGGGGCATCAAAGATGACCAGTGTAGAATGACTAGAGTCTGCTAGAGTTGGGGCCGTGTTTTGTGGGCCAGGAGATATTGCAACTGCACCTAATGGGCTATTTGATTCATTAGGTGTCGCTACCTTTTACAAATACTTTGCTCGTGCTCCTCCACTATCAGCAATGGCCCTCTTCCTTTTGAACGTCTGATACACAAGAACAACATTTTGAATGGATAAATATGGTATGATGATAGATGGAATATGTACTGAAAATGGATAGACAGGGTGTATTCACATACACAATGTGTAAACTAAGCTAATGGCAGTGCAACAAAGTAGAAGCAATTCAAAGCATCAATTGGAAGATATGTGCGACCAGTATAACCTTGGAAAGTTAGAGCAAGCACCTTGATGGGTGAATAAGATAGGGCATCTGACTCTGACTCCTCCACTAGGGAGCTACATTGATTTAGGTGTCCCTCTAGCTCAGAATCACTGTTAGGATCATATTCTGAGCATGAATCTGTAGGTGGAGAGCGTTTGCATTGCATTGCATTCAGACTTGATGTCAGTCCCTTAATGCCAAGTTTGATAGCCATGGCATTGTTCTGCCTTATTCTTTTCATGCACGAAAGCTCATAATCATTATGATGTTGTTCAATATCTGAGATTCATGAAAACATAAAAAGTAGTCATATTATCTATGGATGCATTGCGGATTCAACTCGAAGAGTGTCCCCCTATAAACCCCTACATATGCAAAGTTCACCCCCAACTATGCTGACCAGACCACACATTGAAAAACAAACCTCTTATGTCTCTATAACAGGCAAACACACATTTCAAAACTGTAGTAGGAACATTAGAACAATATCAAATTCGTATTTGAACAAATAAACTAAGGAATTATGAGTGGCATAATGTTTAGCTTCAAGGGTGGAGTGCTGGTAGTGCGACAGAAAGCAAGTAGGCAGATTGTATTCCATGTAAATGGTCGTAGTCTATGTAAAAGGTGGAAATGACACTTTCTCTCTATACAATGCAGAGTTCATTGCCCACACATGATGGAAGAGATGACCAGAGAAATACTATTCACTCATGTCTACGGTTCTAGTATTTCGAAACAGGGTGTTCCACCCTAAAAGAATATTGACAACAAATATGACAAGGCAAGCATAGATGTAGTGAGTCAATCATTACTTGTGAGCTTACTAGGACAAGTATGCAGAATTGTAACCGTTGTAAGAGACCGTCCACAATCTGAATCAAGAAGTCATTCTAGCACTTACCGTTTGCAACTAATCAACGTGAATTAGTGGATATCTTATCGAATGAGTAAGAAAGACAAGTAAAATTGTCAACAAACCTGGCCTGTAGTAGCAATCTGGGTCAATGTCACTATGACCAACAATCCAAAATGACTAGTGTCTGTTCCTAGGGTAGGAATTTTGAAACCCTGTGAAATTTACAGGTACGAAACATTACTAAAATAAATTTGAACCATTAAGTGTAGGTAGCACTTAGTACACAACAAACCATAATGACAGTCCTCCCTAATGAGTAATGAATCAATTAGAAAATGGGTGATGAGGAGTGGCTGCTGAGGGTTGAGGATGTATCACAGGATAAATCGGGTTGGCTTAGTGGTTGTTGCACGCTTGAGCCCTGAAAGAATCAGGAAGGTAGGCACGACGGCGCACCCGGGCAGTGGTGACACTGTTGGGCGAGCGGCTCCTGACCTCCTGTTAGTCCGGCATCTCCTTTTAGAGTCATGCCATCCGGGGACAACAAGTCGCCGGCGAGGCAAGCGGCTGGGGTCGAGTAGATATCCAAACCGCAACAGAACATAGGGGAATCGGGACCTGGGCCAACCCAAAATCCTAGGGTGGGCCGTGACCCACCATAGGCACCCTAGAGATACACACCCGAGCGGCGTACACGCATTTTAGAAAATAAATTAGGAACATTTAGCTGACCAATTAAACGACTCTGTTTTAATAATATCAGATTCATATTTGAACAACTAAGCTTGTTTAGCTTGATGGGTGGAGCGGTGCTATTATGACACGAAGCACGTATGTTGATCGTATAGTGATCATAAAAGGGGGAAACCCTAAGCATTTTTTTATTTGTGCAAAAGAGACTTTCCCATCCGATTTCTATTAAATAAACCACCACGGAACCAACATGATCAATTAAACCCTAAGCATGATCAATTAAACCCTATTATGACTGTGCCATGCTAGATTTAAAGCTACAAACTGCAGAAATGCTATTTAGTATCCATAGATTGGTTCGAACTAAGAAGTAAGTTCTAAGAGATGAAAAGAAAGTACAATAACCAAGTTACGATCTATTTTCTGGTTGAGATCAAAAAGTTGAGCAGATATGAAGTACCACCTCTCTTGCAGCGTCGTGTAGGCATCGGGGTGTGATGGCTGTTGGTGGCGTTGAAGAATATCTGCGACGGTAGACGGGTGCATCGGGGGATATATCCGGTTATGGTGGACGAGAAGGTCGTGTGAGCAGCCTCGGCAAAGAGGACGATGGCGTCGAGGAAGCGAGAGGATGTAATGCAAGGCTTCCGGTCTGTCGCCATGGATGAGAAACGTCCATATCTAATAGTGACGACACGGTCTTGGTAGGCGCTCCGGCATGGTGGAGGATGGTGGCGATTGATGGGGTGGAGGACGGCGGTGATGGATGGGGTGGCGGACGGAGGAGGCTGGTGTGGGGATGGTGTTCTAGCACGGACGTCGTATGAATGGGAAATTGAGGGAGAGGTACGGGGAACCATGTTTTTGGGACGCGCCTGTATGAAATATGGGAAAGTTACGAACTTAGCCACCGTTTAAAATTTGGATGTCTCCTCGGTTGGGGATAGGCCGATAATCTCGCATCTCCCTAATATTTTCCCAGAGCGATTTCCGGTGAGGAGAGCGTGTTTTGGATCCCACGGTTGGCACCCACGGTGTATAAACGGGGCTGACAGGTAGGGCGGTTGTGTCACGTCTGAGTGAAGTTACAAACCTGCCCCTATTGAATATATTTGCCTACATTGATTTTGCTCGAGTCGAGTTTGTTTTGCCGCCCACCGTGTATGAATGGGGAAATGGAGGGAGAGAAAAAGGACTTTCAGGTGAGCTTGAATCAAATGTGTTTAGCCACCCATGTTGGGCGCCCAGCGTGTCGGAATGGGCTCAGAGGCGGTCATGTCACGTCTAATTGAAGTTACTAACCTACACCAATTGAGAGCAGTGGAAATTGGGCCGATGGATTGTCGATGTAAGGGGTAGACAAAATGTACTGACAAGAGCAATGGGCTACACTTATGCACTGGCGTTGTCTGTGTATTCAACTTTTTGGTAAGATTAAATGTAGATCAGCTATTATTTAGTAAATGGTGGGCGAGAGAGATAAGATGCAGAATGCTACACAATGAACCAATCCCTCTTCCCATAGTGTAAGAGTGTTTTGAACACTAGTGTACTGTACAAAACATTCTTATATTATGGGACGAAGGGAGTAGCTGTTAATGTAAGTACAGTGATAGAAGACGTTCAGTCCTTACAAGAGGACTGCAGAGCTAAACCTGTTCAAAAGCATTGGGTTGATTCTAACTTTATGTAAGAGTCCATAAGGATCTTATAATGTCCACCAAATGGAAGATAACAAGGCTAACATGTGAGGTGATGCTACATAATCTACCAGCTATGAATGTAAGTATAGTCATACAGGGCAAGAGGTACTCACAAGAGCACTATAGTGTGCAGTATAGTTGTGAGATTCTGTGGTCCCTTGAGAATGAATGTTCTTCTGCAAATTGTTTACATACGAGTGAGACGGTAAGGCACATGCATAAATGTAGTTCAAATTGTGATGTGATATGATAGACAGTACATTACGCTGCAGATGAGACCAATGTGTAACAAGATTATTCCAGTCACTGTCTGATAAATTTATCACCAGAGACTCTACATAAATTTCATTTAGAGGCTTACCATAGAAGTGCACTTACCTTAGGTAGGAACGATACTTCATCAACGAGTTCTTGAAAAGCGCAACCAACCCTTGCTCGTCTTGACTATCCGGTTTGGTGCTCGCCTATTTAAATGAATGAAATCTTGTGTCTTCTGTCAGTAGAAACATATGCAATAATTACCATGAATAACATTAGTACATTACTTACATGTAAGTTGCGGAGGAAGACTGGAAATTGTTCTGGGTTTGCGGTATAATCTTTCCATGAAGGAAAGATGCGCACAAAGTTCCTGACAACAATATAAGCTTCGTCTTCTAAACTGGGAAGAAATGGAATAGGGGTCCTATTTGCTGCAATTGGGGCTCTCTATCTCGTTCAAGAAGGGATTTGGCAACTGGATTTGGTGTACTCTTTCCTGGAATGAGGTTTTTGCGTTGTAGGGCTGGTGCTATGTCAACTGGCTTCATCATACTGTTTGCTGTTGTTGGAGTCTGCTGAGTTGGGGCATCAAAGATGACCAGTGTAGTAGGGCTAGAGTTTGCTAGAGTTGGGACCGTGTTTTGTGGGCCAGGTGATATTGCAACTATGCCTAATGGGCTATTTGATTCATTAGGTGTCACTACCTTTTCCAAATACTTTGCTCGTGCTCCTCCGCAATCAACAATGGCCCTCTTCCTTTTGAACGTCTGATACACAAGAACAACATTTTGAATGGATAAATATGGTATGATGACAGATGGAATATGTACTAAAAATGGATAGGCAGGGCGTATTCACATACACAATGTGTAAACTAAGCTAAAGGCAGTGCAACAAAGTAGAAGCAATTCAAAGCATCAATTGCAAGATATGTGTGGCCAATATAACCTTGGAAAGTTAGAGCAAGCACCTTGATGGGTGAATAAGATAGGGCATCTGCCTATGACTCCTCCACTAGGGCGCTACATTGATTTAGGTCTCCCTCTAGCTTAGAATCACTGTTAGGATCATATTATGGGCATGAATCTGTAGGTTGAGAGCGTTTGCATTGCATTGCATCCAGACTTGATTTCAGTCCCTTAATGCCAAGTTTGATAGCCATGGCATTGTTCTGCTTTATTCTTTTCATGCACGCAAGCTCATAATCATTATGATGTTGTTCAGTATCTGACATTCATGAAAACATAAAAAGTAGTCATATTATCTATGGAATGCATTGCAAATTCAACTTGAAGAGTGTATTCCTATAAACCCCTACATATGCAAAGTTCACCCCCCACCCGTGCTGTCCAAACCACACATAGAAAAACAAACCTCTCTTGTCTCTATAACAGGCAAACACACATTTTAAAACTGAAGTAGGTACATTGGAACCATATCAAATTCGTATTTGAACAAATACACTAAGGAATTATGAGTGGCATAATATTTAGCTTCAAGGGTGGAGTGCTGGTAGTGCGACACAACGAAAGATGGCAGATTGTATTCCATGTAAAAGGTCGTAGTCTATGTAAAAGGTGGAAATGACACTTTCTCTCTATACAATGTAGTGTTCGTTGCCCACACATGATGGAAGAGATCACCAGAGAAATACTATTCACTCATATCTGCGGTTCCAGTATTTTGAAAAAGGGTGGTCCACCCTTAAAGAATATTGACAACAAATAGGACAAGGCAAGCATAGATGTAGTGAATCAATCATTACTTGTGAGCTTACTAGGACAAGTATGCAGAATTGTAACCCTTGTAAGAGACCGTCCACAATCTGAATCAAGAAGTTGCTCTAGCACTTATCGTTTCCAACTAATCGACATGAATAAGTGGATATCATATTGAATGAGTAAGAAAGACAAGTACAATTGTCAACAAACATGGCCTGCAGTAGTAATCTGGGTCAATGTCACTATGACCAACAATCCAAAATGACTGGTGTCTGTTCCTAGGGCAGGAATTTTGAAACCCTATGAAATTTACAGGTACTAAAGATTACTAAAATACATCTGAAACATTAAGTGTAGGTAGCACTCAGTACACAACAAACCATAATGATAGTCCTGCCAAATGAGTAATGAATCAATTAGATAATGGGTGATGAGGAGTGGCTACTTGGAGTTGAGGATGTATCTCAGGATAAATCGGGTTGGCTTAGTGGTTGTTGCACGCCTGAGCCCTAAACAAATTGGGAAGGTAGGCACGACGGCGCACACGGGCAGCGGTGACACTGTTGGGCGAGCGGCTCCTGACCTCCTTTTAGTCCGGCATCTCCTTTTAGAGTCATGCCATCTGGGGACAGCAAGTTGCCGATGAGGCAGGCGGCTGGGGGCGAGTAGATATCGAAAGCGCAACAGAACAGAGGGGAATCGGGGCTTGGGCTGACGCAAAATCCTAGGGTGGGCCGCGACCCACCCTGGGCACCCTGTAGATACACACCCGAGTGGCGTATCGAAACTAAACTAGGAACATTTAGCTGACCAACTAAACGACTCCGTTTTAATAATACCATATTCATATTTGAACAACTAAGCTTGTTTAGCTTGATGGGTGGAGCGGTGCTATTATGACACGAAACACGTATGCTGATCGTATAGTGATCATAAAAGGGGGAAACCCCATGCATTTTTTATTGGTGCAAAAGAGGGTTTCCTCTCCGATTTCTATTAAAGAAACCACCACGGAACCAACATGATCAATTAAACCCTAAGCATGATCAATTAAACCCTATTATGACTGTACCATGGCAGATTTAAAGCTACAAACTGCAGAAATGCTATTTAGTATCCATAGATTGCTTCGAACTAAGAAGTAAGTTCTAAGAGATGAAAAGAAAGTACAGTAACCAAGTTACGATCTATTTTCTGGTTGAGATCAAAAAGTTGAGGAGATATGAAGTACCACCTCTCTTGCAGCGTCGTGTAGGCATCGGGGTGTGATGGCTGTCGGTGGCGTTGAAGAATATCTGCGACGATAGACGGGTGCATCGGGGGATATGTCCGGTTATGGTGGAAGAGAAGGTCATGTGAGCGGCCTCGACAAAGATGACGATGGCATCGATGAAGCGAGAGGATGCAATGCAATGCTCCTGGTCTGTCGCCATGGATGAGAAACGTCCATCTCTAATAGTGGACGACGCGGTCTTGGTAGGCGCTCTGGCATGGTGGAGGACGGTGGCGATTGATGGGGTGGAGGACGGCGGTGATGGATGGGGTGGCGGACGAAGGAGGCTGGTGTGGGGATGGTGTTCTAGCATGAACGTTGTATGAATGGGAAAATGGAGGGAGAGGTACGGGGAACCATGTTTTTGGGACGCGCCTGTCTGAAATATGGGAAAGTTACGAACTTAGCCCCCGTTTAAAATTTGGACGTCTCGTCAGTTGGGGATTGGCCGATAATCTCGCATCTCCCCAATATTTTCCCAAAGCGATTTCGGGTGAGGAGAGGGTGTTTTGGCGCCCATGGTGTATGAACGGGGCTGACAGGTAGGGCAGTTGTGTCACATCTGAGTGAAGTTACAAACCTGCCCCTATTGAAAATATTTGCCTACATCGATTTCGCCCGAGTCGAGTTTGTTTTGCCGCCCACCGTGTATGAATGGGGAAATGGAGGGAGAGATAGAGGACTTTCGGACGAGCTTGAATCAAATGTGTTTAGCCACCCATGTTTGGCGCCCACCGTGTCGGAATGGGCTCAGAGGCGGTCATGTCACGTCTAATTGAAGTTACTAACCTACACCTATTGAGAGGAGTGGAAATCGGGCCGATGGATTGTCCATGTAAGGGGTAGACAATAATTTCCATCTCCCAAACACTAGCTTCAAGTAGCCGACGTGGGAGTGGACATTCTGCCGCTTCTATTGAATTTTGGGACAATAAGCATCCATGTTTACCCTGGCAACTAAATTCGAATCTATTATGTATTTTCCCCCGCAAAAAAAGAATCCATTTTGTATTCCTATACGAATCTTTATAAATCATTCTATGTGTTTTTATATATCTTCAAAAGCACAACAAAGATGTATTCCACTATCATACATGAATATGATTTACAAATGCCGATACTCGAATTCAGAAGCTATAATCTAGTTTAAGGTGAATTTGAATATTTGAAATCACTTTATGTCCAACTCAAGTGTCACACGCAGCATAATGTGTACTCCCATTTAGATATGTACACAAGCGATGTATCAAGATTCAAATACTGAGTCAATCAACCAATAATGTACAAAACTAACACACATATAAAAACTTATAGAGTATATGGATCAATAATGTCAACTAACATACATAAGCCAGGCCGCTGTACTTTTTTGCAGAAGAGCATCCTTTTTTTAGCGAAGCTAGTACAACATCTTGGCCCTTTCAAATGTGTGCCACTTAAGGACCATCTATACTACTATTATTGCTGAATGCACATTAAGCCCAATTGGCATATTTGTAAGTCTGGCACAACAATAAAAATGAAATGTATCAGAGTCTTATCAATTAATGCAGACTTGTGCTCAAAAAAATTACAAACCAGAAAAACAATTATTACATGATCTCTGAACCAAATGGTTTGATCGATTACATGAAAAAACAACACAAAGGTTATTCAACGATGGAAAGAACATTTCACCTATGATTTACCAAATGGTAATTTAATTTCCTTTTTCCTACAGGACCTTAACAATGTCGTCAGTCTCAGCTTGCTGCATTTTGAAATCCACCAAATATTTAATGGTTGTCTTGAGTACTACGTGTGATTGTGTTGTTTGCTTCCTCAACATGTCAACTTCATCTCTAAGTGCAGAAGCAGAATTCATGATGCACGATTGGGCCGATGCCACTGCTGTGGGATGATACAACATCCATGGGGACATCACTCTTTGATCTTGGGCTAACCTTTTTTGCCATTAACGTTTTGATTGGATTCCGAAAAGTTGAAGTTAGCAAAACATCTCAACTGGGAGTTATAACATCAAACCAGTTAAACAAACAAGGAATTAAAGAGTTTCAATTGGATGCTGAAAAGTAGTTATTAACATCATTGTAACTGGTTGCAGCAGCAAAGCAGTTAAACAAACAAGTTTTGCAAAAGGTACCTATTGTGGCATTGAAGTTTCTCTTGGATCCTAAAAAGTTTAGTAGCCAGTAACGTGATTGGAGCAGCCGGTTGCAGCAACAAAGCAGTTAAACAAATAAGTTTTCCAAAAGGAACCTATTGTGGCATTGGAGTTTCTCTTGGATCCTGAAAAGTTGAGTAGACAGTAACTTGATTAGAGTAACAAGTTACAGCAGCAAACCTGTTACACAAATATATTGTCAAAAATATACTTGTTGTGCAATTGGACTTCCAATTGGATCCTGAAAACTTGAAGTTGGTAAGATGATTACGGCAACAAGTTACTGCAGCGAACTAGGTAAATAAGGAAGTTTCTGAAAACATACCTGTTGTGCCAACGGAGTTTCAGTTGGATCCTGCAAACTTGAATGATAGAAATCATGAATAAACTATTGCAAGATCCATAAGAAACTAATATCAAACTAGTAAAACTAACCAGTTTTGGCAATGTATTTAATTACACATGAACTAGTAAAACTAACAAGTTCTTGGCAACGTATTATTCTAACAAGTCGGTACTGTTTACCAGCAACACAAACATCTGCAAATCTCTTTGATGTAAGAAAAACGATTCCAACACACACACACACACACACACACACACACACACACACACACACACATATATATATATATATAAGTTAAAAAGACAGTGTCCCTCATATAAACCTGGCAGTTGTCTATCTATGAACATGCAAACATTACTAGTGCTACAAGTGATAACAGCAAACCATTTAAACAAATAGGGTATCAGAACGTAAATTACACGTGAATTTGGCTGCACCCTAGAAGTACGTATGACCAGCTATCTACGTGCTTAAGTAGCTATTTAAGTTCAGGCAAACAGGTAATTCTTAATAGTAAGTATCAAACACATAGATAGGCGCACTCTATAATAGGATTAACATGCTATGGCATTATGTAATTAGTAGCAAACTAAATTAAGCCAAGCAACATAATTGAACAATTTTGCAATAAGTGGCTAACTAAAATTCCAAGAAGCAGGTAACTGAACTTACGCTAGGTCTTTGTACAGGCACACTGCAACTTCTTTTTTGCTTACAAAGTTCTACGAAGGAGTCCATGGCATCAATTGCTTGGATATGCAGTCCCAATACTTATTTCTTCCCACACTGCATTGGTAAGTCCAATGGTTAATCTGATAAGATGGTGCGTCCTTGATATGTTATATGAGGACGGGTTGTCATGCTAGTTGTAGTCACACACATCACACTGGCTTTTACTGTATATTTCATGCGATTACATTTGGCATATCGAGATCTAAGCAATCTACAATGTGATTAAAAGACTGGCATCCTTCACATTATTGGCGAACTCAGTTCATAGAAACAAGAAATTCAACCATTCTGTGGGCAAATCAAAAGCGCCACAGGAATATTTTCCACTACCCCAATCATACATGCAAAAAGGGGCGACGCCACTGTAGGGGCTGGTATGGGCGGCCGCCTCGGGTGGATGGAAAGTGTGCACCTAGTTTGAGTCGCCCAGGTTGGCCCAGGCTAGTTTTGTTCGTCCGAAGACATGAGTAGGAAATGTAAAAAATGAAGAAAGCATTTCAATTTGGATGGGCCAATAACGTAAGTGCAAGGCAGGCCCTATAGCAGGCTCGCGGCCCAAATGAGCGCCTCCCATATCGATCGATAGCAAGAAAAATCCCAATTCGTTTGCTCCAGCCTCTAGTATGGTTCACTCCTAACATAGCCATCGCTGGACACACCGTCAAAGCACTTCCTCGCGCCCTCGTTGGACGCCGGTCACCGGGCTTCAAGCGAATGGAAGGAAAACAAGATGAAGATCCAACCCTGGGTGTAGCCTGCATGGGAGGCAGTGGCGGCTGCACGATCATGGCATCGAGCTTGCGCAAATGGACTGTTGCCGCTTGCAAGAGCAACATGTGCAACGAGCAGGTACATCACATCCCTGATTATATCTATTCAACTGTTCAATTTCTGGCCAATAGTTAAACCTGACGGTGTTGTAAAACTGCTTGTATGTAGGGAATCTACGAGAAAATGAAACCAATTTCTGCTTATTTTATAACCCCCCCCCCCCAATCAATACTGAACCGACTGAACCTGATGTATCTAATCAAGTTTCCGGTGCAAACATACAAGCTCGGGTTGTTCTTGAGCCTAAAGTGTCTAATGAATAGACTGCTAGTGAAGGATTTGATGCAAACATTTTACATGCTCCTGGTGATGAACATATAGTGTCTAATGAGGGATATAATGCAAGCATTTTGCAAGCTACCATTGAAGGATTTAGTGGCTAATGATGATCTGCTATGTTGAGAGAGACATAGAGATTTGCAGGCATTGATGACAAGCAAATTAGAGTACATTTTCATGGCTTGAGGAAATGTCGAGGCCATCTACCAGAAAGTCCCCGTATAATGACAATGTAGCATAAATACTTTTCTAGTCTGTTGTTTGAAACTATTGGCGTACTTGTGTATGATAGATATATTGATATGCAGTTTGCGCACTGGTTATAGGTGTAATTACACTTCGATATTTTCAGCTAGAGAACGAATAATTGAAGCAGGTACAGACCATGTTAGTAGTCCTTGTACACCATGTTACATTTTGTGTTTTTGGTGCCTACATCATTTAGTGTTTTATAATCTAGAACTATTTTGGATCATTATTTGGTTTTCAAAGTGCATGTAGCTTCACATTTCTCAAGTTATGTTGATTTCCAGAGTGCAAGTGCCTTCATATTTTTTAAGTTAAATTTTTGCCCCTAGTAACTTGAATTCGTGGATCCGCCACTTCACACAAATCATACACGCAGGCCACTACGAATTAAATGAAATGCAGGGACTTACGCTAGCTCGTTCTATATGCTCACTGCAGCTCTGCTTGTGCTTGGCACGTTCCATGTAAAAGTCTAGGTTACCACTTGCTTGGAATGCAGGCCTTGTGCTCCTTGCATCCCCCTGTGCATTTTTGACACGGCAAACGGTTGATCAAATAAGAGGAATTGACCTTGTTGTTGTACCGGAGGACATGTACTTACAAGGTTATACCAGTGTGCAGGATGTGTACCAGATCCCGTAGCGCCGTCATGCTTCGCTAAAAAATGGTTTGCTTCTTTCATATGATATCTCCAGAAGAAATAAGAGTTAAAGTCACAGTGGTGTAGGCGTGTAAGCTAAGAGAGCAGTGAAAGGATATTGAAACATTATCGGAGCAGTGCACAAGGGAGTGATATGTGGATACCTAGTTCGGGCCAGCGTTTGGGCATGCTCGCCTAGCTAGAGTGCGGGTCACTTGAGAACCGTTGAGGGTGATGCGCTGGCGTTGGCAGGCCAAGAACGGATGCAGATCCTGAGTGGCAGGAGAGCGCTATGATGCGGTGGACGAGACCATCGTTGAAGCCCGAACGGCCTTAGAGGGGGGGAGAAGGTGCGATGATGTGCTTGGTGAAGTAGCCCCGGTGAGGTGGGAGACGGCGTCGGTGAAGTGCAGCTGATGCGGTGGATGTCGGTGTCTGTGAGGCACGTCGGTTGCGGCGGCCGACGTTGTCAGTGAACCACTTGGTGCGGTGGACGAGGGTGTAGATGAGGTAGCTCCGGTGCGGTGGTGAAGCGTGACCATCATTTTTGTCTTCGTCATCCAGCACAAAGGTGGGGAAAGAGATGAGACGAGGGATGATTCGAACTTTGCTTGGGTTGGCGGTGAATTAGGGATTTGAGCGCTCTAGGCGCGTGAAAGGGGGCGGTGGAGAAGGCAGATTTTGTAGGGCTGGAATTGGGGCCGCCAGATATTTCAATCCGAAAC
>NC_041386.1:343067216-343075333 GCF_002162155.2 Triticum dicoccoides
GGGGGGAGGGTGCTAGCGTCCATACGACAAACGCGACCACCACGGCACGACCCTGGTCTGCCTGGTGTGCCTACATTTGACAATGCAATCGAATCTTCTTTCATTTGGAAACAAATTTGTATGTATTACCATGTCTGTGTTTTCCTTGCAAATAATTAGTCATTCAAAACGAGATACTATTAATTATTTAATGAGGAGTTATTTGAATTAGAGTGTGTGTCACATAGCGAACTCCAATTCTAACGCTACTTTTTAATACAAATTCATATGTATATGATGAAAACCATGGTAGTGAGAAAACTTTGGATGGATTCAAACACATGACCTACAAAATAGCACAACAATCGAGTCAATGTCAACTTTTTCAAACCTAGTATGGCACGAATTCAAAATCATTACGAAAGCTATATGCATGTCCTCAATTCAAATCATACAATGTACACTAAATTGAAACGTCGATATTAAGTCTCGTACTATATACATTCAAATGTTGTTTTTAGCCCCACTCCCCCTCCCTCGGCACACACGCTACATACTTCTTGTACCGATCAATCTTCCTCTCCTAACCACCTTAGGAAGCTATCGGTTTCTGACACATGTTCATTGTCTCTCTCCAGGTATTTGATCTCTAACTCTCTCAACTACACAACCCCCTTCGTCCACTCTGTTACCAAATGTATCTACCTCACAAACCCGCCATTGCACTCCATGTCGAGCTCTCTCTCTCTCTCCCTCCCTCCCTCCCACCCTCTCTTGCTACATACATGCTTTGTCTATCTAGACCCCGCTCTCATGTGCACGCACGCGCGTTGTCTATCTAGGTCACTCGCTCGAGATTGTCTCACTCTTTTTTCCGCACGATGGGCCACACTCGCTCAATATCACTCTCTTTATCTAAGTCTCTATTAACCTCGCATTCTTTCACACACAAATGATATATCTCCCTATTCGGGCCTCGATCAACACATTCTATACTCTCTCATGCAGATTGTCTATCTAGGTCAGGCCATTCAAGCCGCCCCCACTCTTTTGACCTCATGGTGGGCCTCGCTCCCTCAATCTCTCTCTCTCTCTCTCTCTCTCTCTCTCTCTCTCTCTTTCTCTTTGTATGTCTCGATTGACCTTGCTCTTTCTCAGACACAAATGATATATCTCCATGTTTGAGTCCAATTCGACATATTCATATTGTATACTCTCTCACGCACATTGTCTATCTAGGTCACTCTCTCCAACCCGTCTGACTCTTTCGATTGCACGATGACCCACACTCGCTCAAACTATCTCCCTTTATATATGTAATTGATTGACCTTGCTTCCTCCCATGGGCAGAATATATCTACATGTCTATGACTGGATCATCTCTCAAGCTCTATCTTACAGCTCTCACCCTTCCCAAAAGCTCAATCGGACAATATCTCTCCGGAGCATATATATCTTTTCAATGAATGTCGGACCACACTCACTTTGCCTCTCTATCTATCCATGTCTTGATTGACCTCGCTTTCTCACGTTGTATCTTCCACACATTGAACCTACCTCTCCATCCCTCGTAGAGCTAGAGCTATTTACATTGCGAGGGGGACTCCAATCTTGGATTAATTTGTGAAGGCATTTATTCCGGTGGGTTTAGATTATATTCTCGTAGCATTCGGCCCACAACTATTCCAAACATCATTACAAGCCCCGCACCTCCCCCAATTGATTTCACTATGGCTCGGTCATCGCTCTCTCACACGTCCTTTCTCACCTTCAACGTCGCACCATGGTATTTTTTCAAAAAACTCTATTGTTCTCTTTAATTATTACAAATAAGCTACAAAACTACACACCGATAGTCCACATTTCATGGAACAAATTTCGACCCACAAATTAAAGTGTTACAAACTACACACCGAGGGGGCCACCAGTCATGAAACAATTCTGGACCCATATATATATAAATAATAAAAATGAAAAAGGACGAGGACCGAACATGCGACTAGGCTTTCAAGTCGCGCGTCAATAGGAAACATAGTACATCAATGTTTGATGTAGCCCCCTTTGTTGATACAATGTTTTTATATTACCACAACCTATTTAATTGATAACATGTTTTAATATTATTTTTAGTACATTAGTGGGACCGGCTCGTTAGCATCTACTACTATTCACCTTCACTTACTGGTGGGTTCCATGTATGCTCTCTCTCTCCTCCCCTTCTAGTTTAGACGCACAGGCAAATACGAAGAACTCGCGGGCGATGTTCTTGTTGACCATATCAGGACGCGTTCACAAGTTAAGACACTAGTTTCATGTACTAGTAGTACTAGTCAATGTGTACATGCAATGCACATTAATTTGGAATTATATATTAAGTGCATGCGGATATTAAGTAGGATATTATTTGTGTGTTATTACGTGATTAGCACTATTTTGGTATGAAATTAATTGCACGCTAAACATGTTGAGCGCTCTACATTGAAGAGTCTAGGTCGTTGGATTGACATGATTTAATGGCCGAGATTAATTAGATCTACCCCTTTGGTATAGATCGTATAGATATAGATTATACATGTAACAAGTTTAGGAACAAAAGTGACCATGACGGATGAGTTATCCAGTATGATTTATCTACTAATCCGTAATAATTAAATGTGTTGATAAATAGATGTATCGCCTAGTCCTCGAACAAGGGGACTGGTCGCGCCCTACAAGTATTTGGAAATGACTTCCCTAAGAAAATATTTAGAATTGATGTGGTATTTAATATGAAATGTTTGCGATAAGAAGGAATACATGTGGCTTGATGACGTTTTATATTTAGTTTGATACGGCTCTAGCAGAACATACAGTCAATCAAACCATAGATTTCATTCAGTCTGACTCTGACTGTACATTCATATGACGATTGATCAAAATAAACGAAAATGATAAAAGTTCGGATTTTAAGAATGGCAATCCGAATATTTTTCATGGCAAATTTAGATTACCTGGCGGCGGTGGGGCGTCTTGCGGTGGGAAGTGGCTTATCTGTCGTGCTCTATGTGTCATCGCGCACTGGTCGATAGCGACGGTGGCGTCTTGCGCTGTTATTGGTGTATTGTTGGACGTTGGCCGTGGCTTGAAGGAAGGCCAGAATGTTCTGGACTTGGGTCTCCAGGAGTGAGTCAACTGGTGGGAGGAGGCGACTGACGTTGGTGCAAGGAAGCGGTCGACGGCGGCCATCCATGCCGCTGAGGGGGGCGCTGGCACCCGCGTGGGGATGATACGTCTCCAACGTATCTATAATTTTTTTATTGTTCCATGCTATTATATTATCTGTTTTGGATGTTTATGTGCATTAATATGCTATTTTATATGATTTTTGGGACTAACCTACTAACCAAGAGCCCAGTGCCAGTTTCTAGTTTTTCCTTGTTTTAGAGTTTCGCAGAAAAGGAATACCAAACGGAGTCCAAACGAAATAAAACTTTCACGATGATTTTTCTTGGACCAGAAGACATCCAGGGGAGTTTGAGTGCACGTTAGGGAAGCTACGAGGAAGCCACAAGTACGGAGGGCACGTCCAGGGGGTAGGGCATGCCCCCACCCTTGTGGGCCCCTCGTGACTCCACTGACCTATTTCTTCCGCCCATATAGTCCCATATATCCTAAAAACAACCAGGGGAGCCACCAAAACACTTTTACACCACCGAAACCTTCTGTGCCCATGAGATCCCATCTAGGGGCCTTTTCCGGCGTCCTGCCAGAGGGGGGTTTGATCACGGAGGGATTCTACATCAACAACATTGCCCTTCCGATGAAGCGTGAGTAGTTTACCATAGACCTACGGGTTCATAGCTAGTAGCTAGATGGCTTCTTCTCTCTCTTTGATTCTCAATACCATGTTCTCCTAGATGTTCTTGAAGATCTATTCGATGTAATACTTTTTGCGGTGTGTTTGCCGAGATGCAATGAATTGTGGATTTATGGTCAACTTATCTATGAATATTATTTGAATCTCCTCTGAATTCTTATATGCATGATTTGATATATTTGCAAGTCTCTTCGAACTATCGATTTGGTTTGGCCAACTAGAGTGGTTTTTCTTGCAATGGGAGAAGTGCTTAGCTTTGGGTTCAATCTTGCGGCATCTTTCCCAGTGATAGTAGGGGCACCATGGCATGCATCGTATTGTTTCCATTGAGGATAAAAACATGGGTTTTACATCATATTTCTTGAGTTTATTCCTCTACATCATGTAATCTTACTTAATGCGTTACTATGTTCTTCATGAACTTAGTACTCTAGATGTAGGCAGGATTCGGTCGATGTGTGGAGTAATAGTAGTAGATGCAGAATCGTTTCGATCTACTTCACATGGACATGATGCCTATATTCATGATCATTGCCTTAGATATCGTCATAACTTTGCGCTTTTCTACCAATTGCTCGGCAGTAATTCGTTCACCCACCAGAATATTTTCTATCTTCAGAGAAGCCTCTAGTGAAACCTATGGCCCCCGGGTCTATTTTCCATCTTATAATATTCTAATTTCCATCATATTAGTTTCTGATCTACTATTTTGCAATGTTTTACTTTCCGATCTATAAACCAAAAATAGCAAAAATATTTACTTTACTGTTTACCTATCTCTATCAGATCTCACTTTCGCAAGTAACCGTGAAAGGATTGACAACCCCTTTATCGCGTTGGGTGCAAGCTGTTGTTTGTTTGTGCAAGTATTTGGTGACTTGTGTGTTGTCTACTACTGGATTGGTACCTTGGTTCTCAAAACCAAGGGAAATACTTACTCTACTTTGCTGCATCACCCTTTCCTCTTCAAGGGAAAAACCAACGCAAGCTCAAGAAGTAGTATGAAGAATTTCCGGCGCCGTTGCCAGGGAGATTTACACTATGTCAAGTCAAGATTTTTCACCTGTCAACTTGCCAATTTCTGGCGCTATGATCGGGGAGATGTACACCAAGTCAAGTCAAGATTTGTCTCCCTTCAACTTGCCAATTTCCGGCGCCGTTGCCTGGGAGATTTACGCCAAGTCAAGACATACCAAGTACCCATCATAAAATCTCATCTCTTGCATTACATTATTTTCCATTCGCCTCTCATTTTCCTCTCCCCCACTTCTAAAACGATTTTTGAAAAGATTTGCCTTTTCTTCTCCCCTCTTCCGTTCGTATTCTTCATTTGCCTTTTGGTTACTCGTTTGATAGATCTATTTGTTGTTGCCATGTCTGAAATTGGGGAGGTTGTCACTGAAAAATATAATAGTAACAATGGGGAAAACTTTGATGCTTTTGCCAATACTAATCCTCATGAAGAATCTAGTTGTCTGCAAACACACAAAAATCGCATAGGTAGCGGAAATATTATTGGAAAAGGGGTTATTCAAGATTTCTTTACTTGTGCCGGTGCACTTCCCACTTTGGGTTGATCTATTCTCCATAAAACTAGTAGCCTAGCGGATGCTATATCTTTGCTCATAGTTCAATTTGTAAGACAATTTGTTCATATGCATCCTTCCGTTAAGCGTGCTGCCACTATATTTCTAGCTCATGAGTTTAGATTTATTATGAAAGAAGCTAGTGAAATTTTTGCGCATTATAAATTAGATGTTGGTCGTCCTCCCATAGAGGGAATTCTTTTTAATCAAGAGGACATAACGCATTTAAAATCTCTAGATCATGTTGCTTATAATGCAAATTTAAGAAAGAGAGTCCCTACCGATGTCTTAGTTGATAAGATTTCTGAGCTTAATGATAATTTTGCTATACAAAACAACGGATTGGGTTTCTCTCTTGGACACAAGCTAATAGAGGCGAAGGTGTCCCGATGTTTCGATGAGATGGTGGCTATCGTTTTTTGTGGGAGTCGACCTTGATGATCCGACTACGAACATGAGAGATGTCGCGCCTTAGCAATCGCTAAACCAATTTCCGAGGGGTTATTGACCCTGCCGGAGCACGATCAACCTGACCACGAGGGTCTATTTCCTGCGAGCAAATGAAGACAAGTAAGAAACTGAGATTGCAATCTGGATATTGCGAATATAAGATGAAAGCTTTATTGATGAAGGTGGGGTTCTGGGACGCCTTTGTCTGGTCGTTGAACACAAACGAAGTACGCGAAGTTGCACCTATGGCGAACTTTAATCTAAGCAAAATCCAAAGTCTAAACGGTTCCCTAAGGGTTGTATATATGGAGGAAGAGGGGGATTTCATGGCCCTTGGAGGAGGGGTCCGAAACCAACCCTAACTCTTGTTTCCCCACATATACTGACCCTAAAAACAACCTATACTTAAGTATTTTGAAATTACATGGGCCTGGCTGTAGCGACCAGACCTCAAACAGACTGATCTCTGTGCTCCGGTGTCATCCGTGGATCAGTAATGCTGACACCACATAGTACTCGGAGGATTTATAGCAGAGTAGCAATCACACACTTATTACATCGAGTGTCTCAAAAGAGAACTTATTACAATAAATATGGCTCAAGGCCATCTAATAACGATAACAGCGGAAGGCTTGGAAGATAAGTGAGTCCATCAACTCCAACGGCATCACTGAGTATAGAACCACGACCTAAAAACTCCTTAATCATTGTCTGAAAAGTCTGCAACATTAACGTTGCAGCCCGAAATGGGTCAGCACATGGAATATGCTGGCAAGGTATCACATAGAGAGTAATGGAATGTAACAGCTATACTATATGCATATTTGGCTGGTGGAAAGCTTTATGGTTACAGTTTTGCGTAAAGCCAATTTTCCCTAGTTCAAAGGAATAAATTTATTTAACTATCATGGTGGTTGTTAAACATTGAGAATGGTTGACAGCATTCTCAATCCCAATTAAGCATCATCATTAAACATAACCCAACAAAATTAATTTAGAGTAACATGTTGAGATTCACATGATAATCCAAGTACTAGATACTCAAGATGTCCATAACCGGGGAGACGGCTAACCATGATTAGTTTATTACACTCTGCAGAGGTTTGCGCACTTTTCCCCACAAGACTCGATCGCCTCCGTTTGGTTTCTCGCACTACATGGTGTTTGAGAAGACGGATGACCGAGACATAGTCTTTCAGAAGCGCTAGCACCTTACGATCGGGTAGACCGTACCACCTACATCCCCTACATCTGCTAGTCTACCACTGTAAGAGTTCGCACGACTTAGTCAACTATGCTAGAGCCCATAATAGCTTGTGGCTGCACATGGAAGTTTCTAGTATGAATAGTCTCATGATCCCTTTGAGCCTGGGTGGTGGTCCAAAAGAAAACAGGCAAGTCCTGGAATACCCAGGTGCCTCAATCCACCCAGATGTGTGTTTAAGATGCCACCTTAGATAAACCATTAATTAACAATCTCACATCCATCATGGGTATCACTCACCCAATCCACGTCTACTAGCATAGCATGGCATAATAAGCAAACGCAGAAGTAACTCCCAAAGGTTTGATAATAACAGGTAATAGGTACTACCTCATCTACTTCCCATCCCACAATTTAATTAGATCCTAATCATGCAATGTGTGAGGATTGATCTAATGCAATAAAACTAGGTAGTAGAAAAGGTATGATCAAAGTGTTACTTGCCTTGCTGATGATCCGCGAAAGCTAACGATTCGAAGTAACAGGCGGCGCACTCCGGGTATTCTATCATAGACAAACAAACAAGCATACAATAAGTACTCATCTAATGCACGGGTAAAACTCAAATAAGAGATCTAACCAGAAGGTTCAACTTAAGAACTCTAGTTGGCAAAAAGAATCAAATCAAACGAAGCAACGAAAGTCAAACGGCGAAAGAAAACAACTTCGTTCTAGTAATCTGGATCTAAGGAAAATTTTACAGTTTAAAAATCTTGTTTAAGTTGGTTATTCGGATAGAGGGTTTCGAGACGAAACTCTAGGCGCTTGAATCGCCTGATTCCGATAAACGAGCGAAAAGTTATACTAAAACGAAAATCGGATCAGAAATCGCGATCAGAAAAATTACGGATTTAATCCGAGAAAAAGAAAAAAACGACAAACGCCGATTTTTTTATGACGGCAAGGAAAACGAGGCGGCGGCGAACCTCGGGCGACGTGCGGCGGCGGCGGCGGGCGGCGGGGCGGCGGTGGCGGCGCTGGG
>NC_041386.1:343076154-343134770 GCF_002162155.2 Triticum dicoccoides
GAGGCGGCGCGACGGCGGCGGCGGGGCGGCGGCGGCGGTGCTGGGGCGGCGGGCGGCGCTAGTGTTGGGGCGCGGGTGGCTGTCTTCGGCTGGGCCTCTCCCCGGCTTATAAATCCTAGTGGGCCGGGAGTCCGGGTCGGACACGGCCCCTAGGTCGGTTCGTTTTTTTAATTATTCCGCTCGTAAGAAAAATAAAAAGAAATACTAAACAGACTTCAAAAATTCCGAAATAAATTTTCACGGGCTTCTAAAATCAAGGCGCACAAGGTGAACATTTATTTGGGACCTAAATGCATTTTTGGAAACGCACATTTTTCCTAAATTCAAATAAAACACCGAAAAACTCCGAAATAAAATCTTATTTGATTTTTATTATTAAATCCTCAATATTTCTTTATTTTGGGAAAGTCATTTTATTCCCTCTCTCATATTTTTGTAATAGAAATAATTTATGATAAAATAAATAAAATCAAATGATCCTATTCTCAAAATTTGAGAAAACTCAAATATGAAAATAACGAAATCCCCAACTCTCTCCGTGGGTCATTTAGTTGCGTAGAATTTTCTAGGATCAACCAAAATGCAAAATAAAATATGATATGCATGATGATCTAATGTATAACATTCCAAATTGAAAATTTGGGATGTTACAAACCTACCCCCCTTAAGATGAGTCTCACCCTCGAGATTCGGGTTGGCTAGAAAATAGGTGAGGGTGGTCTTTGAGCAAATCTTCCTCTCGCACCCAGGTGGCTTCATCCTCTGAGTGGTGGCTCTACTGAACTTTGCAAAACTTGATAACCTTGCTGTGAGTGACTCGACTGGCAAACTCGAGAATCCTAACTGGTTTCTCCTCGTATGTCAAATCGTTATCCAACTGAATAGTCTCCAATGGCACCGTGTCTCTCAACGGTATGTCAGCCATCTCCGCGTGGCACTTCTTTAACAGAGAAACGTGGAACACATCATGAACTCCTGACAATCCTTTGGGCAATTCTAACTTGTAGGCCACTTCTCCCATATGTTCCAAAACTCGATATGGTCCTACAAATCGTGGTGCTAACTTCCTTTAACTCCAAAACGCTTTGTTCCCCGAAGTGGTGATACTCGAAGATAAGCTCTATCTCCAACTTCGTAAACTGTCTCCTTGCATTTAGAATCCGCATAACTCTTCTGTCTGGACTGGGCTACCTTGAGCCTATCGCGAATCAATTTCACCTTCTGTTCAGACTCTTTAATCAAGTCAGGTCCAAACAACTGGCGGTCTCCAACTTCGTCACATGACAACGGTGTCCTGCACCTCCTTCCGTACAAAGCTTCGAAAGGGGCCATCTTCAAACTAGTTTGGTAACTGTTGTTGTAAGAGAACTCTGCATATGGCAAATTATCGTCCCAACTAGATCCGTAATCTAGCGCACAAGCTCTCAGCATATCCTCCAAAATCTGATTGACTCTCTCGGTCTGTCCATCTGTCTATGGATGAAAAGTTGTACTAAATTCTAGCCTGGTTCCCAAAGTTTCATGCAACTGCTTCCAGAACTTTGAGGTAAACTAGGTTCCTCTATCTGATACGATACTCCTTGGAACTCCATGCAGACATACGATCCTGGTCATGTATATCTTTGCCAACTTAGCACTGGTATAAGTGGTCTTTACTGGGATGAAATGGGCTACTTTCGTCAATCGATCAACTACAACCCAAATCGAGTCATATCCTAAACGAGTCCTGGGTAATCCCGTGATAAAATCCATGCCTAGCTTATCCCACTTCCATTCGGGTATCGGCAATGGTTGTAACAATCCTGCTGGCTTCTGATGCTCTGCCTTTACTCTCTGACATACATCACAAACTGCTACATACTCCGCAATATCCTTCTTCATTCCGGTCCACCAGAAAATATCCTTCAAATCCAAATACATCTTGGTATTACCTGGGTGAATCAAATATGGTGAATCATGTGCCTCTTGCAAAATCAACTTCCTGATCTACGGGTCATTGGGCACGTAAACACGGTCTTCAAACCATAGGGTGTCGTGCTCATCCTCACGAAATCCTTTAGCTTTTCCTTTGCTCAGTTTCTCCTTTATAGCGGCAATCTCTTTGTCAGCTTTCTGAGCTTCTCTGATTCTATGCATCAAAGTTGACTGAATCTCCAATGCTGCTACATAGCCTCTCGGAACTATTTCCAAACATAGTTCACGAAGATTTTCGGCTAACTCCCTTGGTATTTCTCCCGTCATTAACATATTGCCATGGCTCTTGCGGCTTAATGCGTCTGCTACTACATTAGCCTTTCCAGGATGATAATGCAATTTCATATCATAATCCTTGATAAGCTCCAACCATCTCCTTTGTCTGAGATTTAACTCCTTTTGTGTGAAAATGTACTTCAAACTCTTATGATCCGTGTACACCTCACAATGATTTCTAATGAGGAAATGTCTCCATGTCTTCAATGCATGCACTACGGCTGCTAACTCCAAATCATGCGTAGCATAATTCAACTCATGAGGCTTCAGTTGTCTTGAGGCATATGAAACAACTCTCCCTTCCTGCATAAGCACTGCTCCAAGTCCTCGACGTGAAGCGTCGCAATACACCTCATAATCTTTGGTCTGGTCCGGCAAAATGAACACTGGTGAGGTAACTAAGCGTTTCTTCAACTCCTGGAGACTAGCCTCACATTCCTCTGTCCAGGTATCCTTCTTTAACAACTCAGTCATAGGCTTCGCAATCTTTGAGAAATTCTCAATAAATCTCCGGTAGTATCCTGCGAGTCCAAGAAAACTACGGATCTCTCCAACTATTGTTGGGGCTTCCCACTTGGTCACGGTTTCAACTTTAGTGGGATCAACTGCTATACCTTCTCCAGATATAACGTGTCCGAGGAATCCTAATTCCTTCAACCAAAACTCACATTTGCTGAACTTGGCATATAATTGATGTTCTCTGAGCTTTCCAAGTACCAAACGCAGATGTTCCTTATGCTCCTCTTCATTCTTCGAATAAACCAGGATATCATCAATGAACACTACAACGAACTTATCCAAAAACTCCATAAACACTTTGTTCACCATGTTCATAAAATAGGCAGGTGCGTTAGTCAGACCAAATGACATAACGGTATACTCATACAGCCCATACCTGGTGGTAAAAGCTGTCTTCGGAATATCCTGTTCTCGAATCTTCAACTGGTGGTATCCTGATCGCAGATCGATCTTGGAAAATACCTTAGCTCCTTGCAATCGATCAAACAGATCGTTGATCATTGGTAGTGGGTACTTGTTCTTGATCGTTACTTCATTCAATCCTCGATAATAAACAACCATCCTTAACGATCCATCCTTCTTCTCCACTAGAAGTACTGGCGATCCCCAAGGCAAAGAACTTGGGCGAATATATCCTTTATCCAGTAACTCCTTAATTTGCTTCTTAATTTCCACCAAATCCTTTGCTGGCATCCTATATGGTCTCTTTGATATTGGCCCTGTGCCTGGCAATAGCTCAAACCAAAACTCAATATCTCTATCCGGTGGCATGCCTGGCAACTCTTCTGGAAATACATCGGGAAAATCCCTTACCACTGGAACTTCCTCCTGCACAACTCCTGTTAGGCAATTTACTTGAGTCCTCTTTGGCACATGTCGGGATACATACTTGATCCTTCTCCCTTCTGGGGTGGTAAGCAAAATTGACTTACTAGCACATTCAATATTCCCTTCATACTTTGATAACCAATCCATGCCTAATATCACATCCAATCCTTGAGATTCCAATACTATTAGGTCTGAGGGAAAAACATAGTTACCAATCCTTAATGGTAACCGATCCCACCATAGAATAGCCACATACTCTGCTCTGGGCGAGGTTACTAACATGGGTGACCTAAGGGCTTGGGTTGGTAGGTTATACTTATCCACAAATCCCCTTGAGATGTATGAATGCGATGCGCCAGTATCAAAAAGAACGAGCGCAGTAAATGACTTAACCAAAAACTTACCTATTACTGCATCGGGCTGAGCTTCAACCTCCTCCACGCTAACGTGGTTCACCTGTCCCCTATTGAAAGGGTTCAGCTTCTTCCCAGAACTTCCATTGCTATTTCCATTTTGTAATTCAGGACATTCATTGGCATAATGTCCGGTCTTCGAACACTTAAAGCAAGTGACTTGGCTCAAGTCCTTCTTGGCTGGGGTTGAGGGGTTGGTGCGGTTCTGGCCGTTGCTTCCTCCATTGCCATTACCATTCTTGGTGCCATTGTGATTGTGCGAGCTACCTCCTCCATGGGTATGCTGAAAATGTCCTCCCGGTCTAGGGGTAAAACGTGGCTTCTGCTGAGCTCCTGAATTGTACTTTCCTTGTCCATACTTCCTCTTGCGATTCTCAATTTGCTGCTGCTTCCCTTCAATCATAAGAGCACGATCTACCAACTCCTAGTAGTTGTTGAAGGTGGCTACCATCAACTGCATGCTCAACTCATCATTCAGTCCTTTCAGAAACTTCTCCTGCTTAGCTGCATCCGTAGCGACCTCATCTGGGGCATAACGTGCTAACTTACTAAATTCCTCCACGTACTGGCCAACAGTCCGTCCTCCTTGGCGCAAGTTGCGAAACTCACGCTTCTTCATGGCCATAGCTCCTGCTGAAACATGTGTAGTACGAAAAGCGTGCTGAAACTGGTCCCATGTGACAGTGTCGACAGGGAAAGTGGCTGTGAAATTCTCCCACCATGATGCTGCGGGTCCTTCTAGCTGATGTGCGGCAAACTTCACCTTCTCCGCATCTGTGCATCCTGCTGTGGTCAACTCCCTAGCTGTCTTGCGAAGCCAATCATCTGCTACTATCGGCTCGGTGCTACTGGAAAACACCGGCGGATTCAGCCTAAGAAAATGGGCTAAGTGGTCAACAGGTGGTGGTGGTGGTGGTGGGTTATTGTTGTTGTTCCCCTGATTCTGATTCTGGACTAGCAACTGCATCAATGTGTTCTGCTGCTGGATCAACTGGGTGAGCTCCAGTGGAAAGGCAAATCCGGGGTCACGTCTCGGAGGCATCTGAGGGTTTAGAAAAGATGAGATATAAGAATAGAGGGGGTCTAAAGAGAAAACACTACCCATATGCACATGAGGCAAAAGCAAACAATTCACTTCAATCAATCAAACAAGGGCATACAATCGATCTAACTATCGCAAAAGTGCTCGGACTACTGTATTTACATGGTGGACTACTACTACTGATGAGGTAGTCTACTAGAAATATCCTTCGGTTGCAGAATCCATGATATCTGCTCTAGCTTCATCAACAGAGTCATCATCGCTACTATCTGGTTCCGAGTCGGTGCCGTCGATGATGATGTAGTCTTCCGGGCTAATCTCCTGGGGTTCTGCGTCTTCATCTACTGGTGTAGGGCCTCCCATAAATAATGCTAGCTTCATAGTTAGGTCGGCATTCTTATCCACCAATACTTCAATTTCCTCTTCATAATCTTCACGTGTAGCCTTGAGTTCTTCCTCCAGTTCCTTGATTCTAGTCTTAGCCTTCTTCAGATCTATCATGTCGGCGCACATCTGGTTCTCCTGTCGTTGAATGTGCTGGTTTAACTCCTGGATAAAAGCTGCAATTGATCTATCCTTCCGGGTGTTGAGCATCTCCCAGAGCTCATCTCGGCGCCCACAAATCTGGTAGATAGTATCCTTGAGATCCTTACGGTAGACTTCTCCAATGCGTCCCATGGCGATGTGAGCTGCCATGCTCTTTCCTAGACTCCAAGTTGGTGCATCAAAAGAAAATTCTATGGGCTCAGTGACTGGCATGACCGTCCTTCCTAGAACTTGAACTTGAATCATCCAGCGCTCTTCTTTAGGTAAAGTGGCGTTGTAGGTTCCTGTGAAGCTTGGTACTCCTATGTTCAGGTATCTAGTGACTTCCTTCAAGTGACGTCCAAAGGGTGTATCTTCATCCGGTTGTGTGAACTTGTTCCTTGCATCTGCCATCCTAAAGAATAAAAAAGATGAGAGGTCAGAAGAGGAGAGAGTGAATAGTGATCTAGGTCTTTAGCTTAGTGGTCATGTCCTACAGTCAGTGTGTGCTCTAATACCATCTCTGTAGCGACCAGACCTCAAACAGTCTGATCACTGTGCTCCGGTGTCATCCGTGGATCAGTAATGCTGACACCACACAGTACTCGGAGGATTTATAGCAGAGTAGCAATCACACACTTATTACATCGAGTGACTCAAAAGAGAACTTATTACAATAAATATGGCTCAAGGCCATCTAATAACGATAACAGCGGAAGGCTTGGAAGATAAGTGAGTCCATCAACTCCAACAGCATCACTGAGTATAGAACCACGACCTAAAAACTCCTTAGTCGTTGTCTGAAAAGTCTGCAACATTAACGTTGCAGCCCGAAATGGGTCAGCACATGGAATATGCTGGCAAGGTATCACATAGAGAGTAATGGAATGTAATAGCTATACTATATGCATATTTGGCTGGTGGAAAGCTCTATGGTTACAGTTTTGCGTAAAGCCAATTTTCCCTACTTCAAAGGAATAAATTTATTTAACTATCACGGTGGTTGTTAAACATTGAGAATGGTTGATAGCATTCTCAATCCCAATTAAGCATCATCATTAAACATAACCCAACAAAATTAATTTAGAGTAACATGTTGAGATTCACATGATAATCCAAGTACTAGATACTCAAGATGTCCATAACCGGGGAGATGGCTAACCATGATTAGTGTATTACACTCTGCAAAGGTTTGCGCACTTTTCCCCACAAGACTCGATCGCCTCCGTTTGGTTTCTCGTACTACATGGTGTTTGAGAAGACGGATGACCGAGACATAGTCTTTCAGAAGCGCTAGCACCTTACGATCGGGTAGACCGTACCACCTACATCCCCTACATCTGCTAGTCTACCACTGTAAGAGTTCGCACGACTTAGTCAACTATGCTAGAGCCCATAATAGCTTGTGGCTGCACACGGAAGTTTCTAGTATGAATAGTCTCATGATCCCTTTGAGCCTGGGTGGTGGTCCAAAAGAAAACAGGCAAGTCCTGGAATACCCAGGTGCCTCAATCCACCCAGATGTGTGTTTAAGTTGCCACCTTAGATAAACCATTAATTAACAATCTCACATCCGTCATGGATATCACTCACCCAATCCACGTCTACTAGCATAGCATGGCATAATAAGCAAACGCAGAAGTAACTCCCAAAGGTTTGATAATAACAGGTAATAGGTACTACCACATCTAATTCCCATCCCACAATTTAATTAGATCCTAATCATGCAATGTGTGAGGATTGATCTAATGCAATAAAACTGGTTAGTAGAAAAGGTATGATCAAAGTGTTACTTGCCTTGCTAATGATCCGTGAAAGCTAACGATTCGAAGTAACAGGCGGCGCACTCCGGGTATTCTATCACAGACAAACAACACAAGCATACAATAAGTACTCATCTAATGCACGGGTAAAACTCAAATAAGAGATCTAACCAGAAGGTTCAACTTAAGAACTCCGGTTGGCAAAAGGAATCAAATCAAACGAAGCAACGAAAGTCAAACGGCGAAAGAAAACAACTTTGTTCTAGTAATCTGGATCTAAGGCAAATTTTACAGTTTAAAAATCTTGTTTAAGTTGGTTATTCGGATAGAGGGTTTCGAGACGAAACTCTAGGTGCTTGAATCGCCTGATTCCGATAAACGAGCGAAAAATTATACTAAAACGAAAATCGGATCAGAAATCGCGATTAGAAAAATCGCGGATTTAATCCGAGAAAAAGAAAAAACAACGAACGCCGAATTATTTATTATGATGGCACGGAAAACGAGGCGGCGACGAACCTCGGGCGACGTGCGGCGGCGGCGGCGTTCGTCGGCGGCGCTGGGGTGGCGGGCGGCGAGGCGGCGCGGCGGTGGCGCTGGGGCGGCGGGCGGCGCTAGGGTTGGGGCGTGGGTGGCTGGCTTCGGCTGGGGCCCCCCGGCTTATAAAGCCTAGTGGGCTAGGAGTCCGGGTCGGACACGGCCCCTAGGTCGGTTCGTTTTTTTTGTTTTTTTTAAATTATGCCGCTCGGAAGAAAAATAAAAAGAAATAATAAATGGACTCCAAAAATTCCAAAATAAATTTTCACGGGCTTCTAAAATCAAGCCGCACAAGGTGAACATTTATTTGGAACCTAAATGCATTTTTGAAAAACGCACATTTTTCCTAAATTCAAATAAAACACCGAAAAACTCCGAAATAAAATCTTATTTGATTTTTATTATTAAATCCTCAATATTTCTTTATTTTGAGAAAGTCATTTTATTCCCTCTCTCATATTTTGAGAAACTCCGAAATAAATAAAATCAAATGATCCTATTCTCAAAATTTGAGAAAACTCAAATATGAAAATAACAAAATCCCCAACTCTCCCCATTGGTCATTGAGTTGCGTAGAATTTTCTAGGATCAACCAAAATGCAAAATAAAATATGATATGCATGATGATCTAATGTATAACATTCCAAATTGAAAATTTGGGATGTTACACTGGCCCACAAATAAGGTGACGCAGGACCTAGAATAGCCTTTGGACGAAATTTATGAAGTGGCATCTTGTATATTTCGTCCAAGGCTTCATGCACTCCTTATGGTGGCTTCAAAGTCCTGAAATCATCACTTGCAACTCAGTTCTTGTGCCCCTTGCGCACACCATCATATCCATGCTTGAACTTGCTCCAAGGTTCATCTTTCTTGTCCAAGCTAGGCCCTTCATTTGTAAGCAAAGCAAATGTATCCAATTTAGGCACCATCATATTCTCATGAAGATTTGAATCATTACCAAGAAACAAAAGTGCCTGGTAATTTAACTGGCGTGCACGAGCTCTAGTAATTGGTCCAGTATGTATAGCAGCAGTGGCTGTGGGTGTAACAATGGTATTGATGTCCTCATCACAAGCTCATGACTTTTTTCCAAAAGAATGCTTATAATGATGAGATGGTCATACAATATGAAGGGCCGAAGGAAGAACCAAGAGAATGCTTATAATGATTAATGGGCGGGAGATTAATTTTCATTTTTAGCATAAGCGCGATAAAATACTGATTCTTTTTGCAGAAGATTAATAAATAAATTGCTTATGTTGTCCTAATTTTTCAAAAGTTTTGGAGTTACAGAAGTATTCGAGAGTTACAGATTGCTACAGAATGTTTTGTTTTTGACAGATTTGTTTACTTTGTGTTGTTTGCTTATTTTGATGAATCTATGGCTAGTATTGGGGGTTATTAACCATGGAAAAGTTGGAATGCAGTAGATATTGCACCAATATAAATAAAGAATGAGTTCACAACAGTACCAAAGTGATGGCTTATTTTCTTATACTATCGGAGCTGATGAGATTTTCTGTTCAGTTTTGTGTTGTAAAGTTTTCAAGTTATCAGTAAGGACTTAATGGACTATGGAATAAGGAGTTGCAAGAGCCTATGCTTGGGGATTCCCAAGGAACACCAATGTAATATTCAAGGACAACCAAGAGCCTTAGCTTTGGGATGCCCTCGAAGGCATCCCCTCTTTCGTCTTCGTATATCGGTAACTTTACTTGAGGCTATATTTTTATTCACCACATGATATGTGTTTTGCTTGGAGTGTATTGCATGATTTGAGTCTTTGCTTTTTAGTTTTCCACAATCATGATTTGAGAGATAGATTCATGAATCGTGATTTATTAGAATACTCTATGTGCTTCACTTATATCTTTTGAGCTAGGCAATTTTGCTCTAGTGGTTCACCTATATCTTTTTAGAGCACGGTGGTGGTTTTATTTTATAGAAATTGTTGAATTCTCATGCTTCAATTATATTATTTTGAGAGTCTCTAAAAAGCATGGTAATTTGCTTTGGTTATAAATTTAGTCCTAATATGATAGGCATCCAAAAAGGATATAATAAAAAAACTCTCATATAAAGTGCATTGAATACTATTAGAAGTTTGATTCCTTATGATTGTTTTGAGATACGAAGATGGAAATATTAGAGTCATGCTAGTGAGTAATTGTGAATTTGAGAAATACTTGTGTTAAAGTTTGTGATTCTCATAGGATGCACGGGTGGTGAACCATTATGTGATGAAGTTGCAGCATGATTTATTTATTGATTGTCTTCCTTATGGGTGGCAGTCGGGGACGAGCGATAGTTTTTCCCTACCAATCTATCTCCCTAGGAGCATGAGCATAGTACTTTGGTTTGATAACTAATAGATTTTTGCAATAAATATATGAGTTATTTATGACTAATGTTGAGTCCATGGATTATACGCACTCTCACCCTTCCACCATTGCTAGCCTCTCTAGTGTCACGCAACTTCCGCCGGTACCATAAAACCACCATATAGCTTCCACAAAACAACCACAATACCTACCTATTATGGCATTTCCATATCCATTCCGAGATATATTGCCATGCAAATTTCCACTCTTCCTTTTATTATGACACGCTCCATCATTGTCATATCGCTTTGCATGATCATGTAGTTTACATTGTATTTGTGCCAAAGCCACCGTTCATAATTTTTTCATACATGTCACTCTTGATTCATGCACATCCCGGTACACCGCTGGACGCATTCATATAGAGTCATATTTTGTTCTAAGTATCAAGTTGTAATTCTTGAGTTGTAAGTAAATAAAAGTGTGATGATCTTCATTATTACAGCATTGTCCCATGTGAGGAAAGGATGATGGAGACTATGATTCCCCCACAAGTCAGGATGAGACTCTAGAAGAAGAAAAAAAGAGGCCAAAAAAATGAGAGAAGGCCCAAAAAATGAGATACCACACTCGTTCTTCAAAGTACCACCATACTCTTCATGATAGAGAGTCTCCTATATTGTCACTTTCATATACTAGTGGGAATTTTTAATTATAGAACTTGGCTTGTATATTCCAATGATGGGCTTCCACAAATTGCCCTAGGTCTTCGTGAGCAAGCAAGTTGGATGCACACCCACTTAGTTTCTTTTTGAGCTTTCATAAACTTATAGCTCTAGTGCATCCGTTGCATGGCAATCCCTACTCACTCACATTGATATCTATTAATGGGCATCTCCATAGCCCGTTGATACTCCTAGTTGTTGTGAGACTATCTCCTTCTTTTTGTCTTCTCCACAACCACCTTCTATTCCACCTATGTACATGGCTCACGCTCATGTATTGCGTGAAAGTTGAAAAAGTATGAAACAATTACTTGGCTTGTCACTAGGGTTGTGCATTATTTATATATTTTGTGATATGAAGATGGAGTATAGCTAGACTATATGGTTTTGTAGTGATAAGCTTTCTTTGGCCATGTTATTTTGAGAAGACATAATTGCCTTGTTAGTATGCTTGAAGTATTATTGTTTTATGTCAATATTAAACTTTTGTTTTGAATCATATGGATCTGAACATTCATGCCACAATAAAGAAATTACATGGATAAACATGTTAGGTAGCATTCCACATCAAAAATTCTGTTTTTATCAATTACCTACTCGAGGACGAGAAGGAATGTAACGCCCTCGATGCGGCTATATCTCCCACATGTTGAAGCACGACTTAGAGGCATAACTGCATTGAAAGCAATGTCGCAAGTGAGGTAATCTTCACACAATCCATGTAATACATAAGGGAAAAAGAAACATAGTTGGATTACAATCGCCACTTCACACAATTACATGAATAAAGCATTACATCAACCAAATACAATCAAGGTCCGACTATGGAACCAAAATAAAAGAAGACTAACCCAATGCTACATACATCCCCGATCGTCCCAATTGGGCTCCACTACTGATCAACTGGAAAACGGAACAACATAAAGAACAAGATCTTCATCGAGCTCCTCCTTGAGCTTGGTTGCGTCATCCGCACATTTCAACGACACCTGCAAGCTGGTTTTGGAAGTATCTGTGAGTCACGGGGACTCAGCAATCTCACACCCTCGCGATCAAGACTATTTAAGCTCATGGGTAAGGTAAAGGTATGATGTGAGCTGTAGCAAGCGACTAGCATATATGGTGGCTAACCCATTCACAAAAGAGAGCGAGAACAGAAGGCAAAAGCACGATCGAACAACTATGATCAAGAAGTGATCCGAGAACAACCTACGTCAAGCATAACTCCAACACCGTGTTCACTTCTCGGACTCCGCCGAGAAGAGACCATCATGGTTACACACGTGGTTGATGTATTTTAATTAAGATGAACTTCAGGTTTTCTACAACCGGACATTAACAAATTCCCATCTGCCCATAACCGCAGGCACGGCTTTCGTAAGTTCAAAACCCTGCAGGGGTGTCCCAACTTAGCCCATCACAAGCTCTCACGGTCAACGAAGGATATTCCTTCTAGCGGGAAGACCCGATCAGACTCGGAATCCCGGTTACAAGACATTTCGACAATGGTAAAACAAGATCAGCAAAGCCACCCAGATGTGCCGACAAATCCCGATAGGAGCTGAACATATCTCGTTCTCAGGGCACACCGGATGAGCAAGACGTCGGGTAAGCCAGCCCAGAGTTACCCCTGGTAGCCTCGGACATCGCTCAGTTGGACCAACACTTAGAGAAGCACTGGCCCGGGGGGGGGGGGGGTTAAATAAAGATGACCCTTGAGCCGGCCGACTCAAGGGAAAGAAAAGGCTAGGTGGCAAATGGTAAAACCAATGTTGGGCCTTGCTAGAGGAGCTTTATTCAAGGCGAACTGTCAAGGGGTTCCCATTATAACCCAACCGCGTAAGGAACGCAAAATCTGGGAACATAACACTGATATGACGGAAACTAGGGCGACAAGAGTGGAACAAAACACCAGGAATAAGGCCGAGCCTTCCACCCTTCACCAAGTATATAGATGCATTGATTAAATAACAGAATATTGTGATATCCCAACAAAATATCCATGTTCCAAACATGGAACAAGCTCCAATCTTCACCTGCAACTAACAACGCTATAAGAGGGGCTGAGCAAAGCGGTAACATAGCCAAACAACGGTTTGCTAGGATAGGGTGGGTTAGAGGCTTGGTTCAACAATATGGGAGGCATGATAAGCAAGTGGTAGGTATCGCAGCATAGGCATAGCAAAAGAGGGAGCAACTAGCAAGCAAAGCTAGAAGTGATTTCGAGGGTATGGTAATCTTGCCTAAGATCCCGCAAGGAAGAATAACGAGTCCATGAAGAAGACAAACGGACATAGTCGAACGGATCCTCACAACATGACGTTACCGGTTACCTCAAAGAAGTACACCGGAAAGAAAGCAAACAACATAGTAAACAACCACTACAACGACATGGCATGATTCACAACAAGTGCGATGCATGTCCGGTTTAAGGAAGCATGGCATGGCAAAGTGCACAAGCAATTCTACAAATTAAGTGGAGATCAATATGCAACGAGTTGCATATTGACGAAACACCACAACAAGTTATTTAGTTCGATCTTGTTTATGTACCCAGCAATATTAAATGTTGTTAAACATGGCAAGAGGGTGAAGCAAAAGAAAACTACCTATCTAGGCAAGTTTCAATGAGGCCGGAAACAACAAACAACAATTCCGGTAAATCCCCATATGCATATTTTGGTTATGGTACTGTTCTTCCCTAAACACAATTTTAGAGTTATTAAACATGCAAAGTAAAGCCACCATGTTAAGCTAGGCATTTTTTCACCCCATTTACATATAAAGTTTAGTAGAAACCGAGCTACGGTTATTTAGTTATGAATTAAGTCATTTTAGCATGGCATAGGAGCAAATTTAATCAAACATCATTTTAAACATCTTAAACATAGATGAAAGTTGGATATTATTAATCTACACAAAATTCTAAGCAACTTTCATGTATAATTCATTTTAATCCGATGCACCAATTGTGAGTTATTATATGCATGTAGTCTAGGGGGTTTCCTGCAAAACTGATGTCTCTGGAAATTAGAAAAATCGTCCTCTCAGGAAAAAAACAACACAAGACAGATCTGAGGCAAACTGGGCCACAACAGGAGCAAAACAACAACAAAAAAAGAAAGAAAGAAGGGGTGCTCGGGTGTGGCCTCACCCCATGGGCCTGGCCCAGTTGATGGAGAGGCCTGGCAGGGGCGCATCTGGGCCTCGGGCGCTGGCAGGCCGGCCCACTCGGGCGCTGGATCAAGTCAACGAGGGGCGCGCCTCGTCGTGAAGCAGGAGATGCAGCAGCGATGCCCACGGTCGGACATGGTGACGGGGACGACGTGGAGGCGAACGGGGCCGGGCACAATGGAAGGGAGCTACAAGGCCATGGCGTAGCGTGGCCATGGACGAGCCGAGGCTGGTCGGTCAACACAGATATGCACTCGTTCTGTTGTAGGGGAAGCAGAGGCCGTCGACGACGTGGGCTTGCGGCGGCACCGAGCTGCGGCGAGGTCGTGGGGGCGCGGGACTTGGACGCGGGGCTCCAGGACGGCGCGTTGGCGGACCTGGGCATGGGGAAGGAGGCAGGGGTGCGCTGCTCATCCCCTGGGCTCACCGGCGAGAGAATGCAGCGACTGCTGCTGTTGACTGAAGAAAAGAGAGAGAGGTTCAGAGAAGGTTCAGGGGAAGGAAGCAAAGAGAGATGGCGGACAGGGGACTCTGGCGGGCAGGTGATGGTGACGAGGTGCAGCAGCGCCGCTCACATGGCCTCCTCATGGTCGCGGGGTCCGAGTGAAACAGGGGCACGGGGACGAGGGGCTCCACGGGCAGGAGCTGCGGCTTGACGGCAGGGGCCATGGTGCGGTGTTGCTCGGGGTCTGACGGCGCTGCTCTCGATCCATCCTCGATCAAGGCACGAGAGGGGGGGATGAGGCGCTGGATGGAGGCCGAGAGGATTTTTGGATCGATGGGGATTGGGTTTGGATCGGGCAAGATGGAGGCTGGTTGGTTGGTTGGTTCGGCGATGAGAACAAGAGAAGTGGCGGCGGCCTGGGGATGGGATGGATGGGACATAATCCTAGATTATAGGGTTTGGTCTAGTTATAAATACCGAGTGGATTTGGGTAGGGGCTAATCCGTCCCTTCGATCGTAATCGAATGGTCGGAAAAAATAGGCTAGGGAGCCCAAATAAGAAAACGGAGACGTTTTGTAGATGTTTGGGGATGATCCGGACACAACGGTGGCGACAGTCCGGGTTGGGTCCGGGACAGATTTCGGACGCGCGCGGGAGGAGGTCCGCGGGATGACGAGAGAGATTAGGTAGGGCCTGGCGGTGAGAGGTAGTGCATAAGGCAAATGTCTGAGACGAGATAAGAGGATAGGCCCGACGACTGTTTCCGGAGACCGAAAACATCCAACAATAGACCGGTTATAGTGCCGCTATAGTTTAATGTTTGGGCTATCAAACGAACCCTGAATGCAATGAAACTTGGCAGGCGACCTACTAACACTATAACAACACCGCATGCCAACTTTCAACCCATTCCGAGAACATTTTCCGGCCACTTATAAAAATACTATTTTGGACATGCCGCGGGCGCGTGCAAGTGTGGTTGGGCTCAGAACGGACAACGGAGAGAACTCGGAGAACCCGGAAGAATGCAAGTTTTAAAACATGATGATGCAATGCACATGATGACATGATAAGATGCAACACGCAAGAAAATGACATGACAATGACAGCGAATAACTGGAAGACACCTGGCACATCGGTCTCGGGGCGTTACAAGGAATTAATCTTCGGGATGCTTGATACGTCTCCAAAGTATCTATAATTTTTGATTGTTCCATGCTATTATATTATCTGTTTTGGATGTTTTATATGCATTAATATGCTATTTTATATGATTTTTGGGACTAACCTACTAACCTAGAGCCCTGTGCCAGTTTCTGTTTTTTCCTTGTTTTAGAGTTTCGCAGAAAATGAATACCAAACGGAGTCCAAACAGAATAAAACTTTCGCAATGATCTTTCTTGGAGCAGAAGACATCCAGAGGACTTGGAGTGCACGTCGGGGAAGCCAAGAGGCAGCCACAAGGATGGAGGGCGCTGATACATCTCCAACATATCTATAATTTTTTATTGTTCCATGCTATATTATATTCTGTTTTGGACATTATTGGGCTTTATTTTACACTTTTATATTATTTTTGGGACTAACCTATTAACCCGAGGCCCATCCCAGAATTGTTGTTTTTTGCCTATTTTAGGGTTTCGTAGAAAAAGAATATCATACAGAGTCCAAACAGAATGAAACCTTTGGGAACGTGATTTTCGGAACGAACATGATCCAGAGGACTTGGACCCTACGTCAAGACATCAACTAGGAGGCCATGAGGTAGGGGGTGCGCCTACCCCACTAGGCGCGCCCTCCACCCTCGTGGGGCCCCTGTTGCTCCACCGACGTACTCCTTCCTCATATATATACCGACGTACCCCCAAACTACCAGATACGGAGCCAAAACCCTAATTCCACCGCCGTAACTTTCTGTATCCATGAGATCCCATCTTGGGGCCTGTTCCGGAGCTCCGCCGGAGGGGGCATCGATCACAGATGGCTTCTACATCAACACCATAGCCCTTCCGATGAAGTGTGAGTAGTTTAGCTCAGACCTACGGGTCCATAGTTATTAGCTAGATGGCTTCTTCTCTCTTTTTGGATCTCAATACAAAGTTCTCCCCCTCTCTTGTGGAGATCTATTCAATGTTGTCACATCCCTAGTTCTGGTATGACCTAGACCAGCTAGCCATTTGTGCATCATGTTTAAATTCCCTTTAAATTTGAAATGGGGATTTGTGAAACCCTCAGAATCATTTTTGGAAATAATCTAGATAAAAATTTGTCCAAAAAGGTCCAAGAAAATGTTCATGTTACTCTCTGAAAATATTGGTCAGAGGTAAAAATCAAACCAATATTTTAAGGAACTCATAAATATTTATTTTGGACATTTGGAGTTAATCCTGTAATTATTTGCATTGGATAAATATTTTTATATATATGAAATATTGTCCAATAATTTTGAATTTTGGTGAGGGGTTTTGGAATAATCCCTTAGGCCCTGCAAAAATTGTCAGAATTAAATAAAATGATTTGGTATTTTTTGTGAAATCAAAACAAATGTCAGAAAATAGAAAAAAAAAACAAAATAAAAGACAGAGAGAGAATGACTCACCTGGGCCTTACCTGTGCCGGCCCAGCACTATTGGCCCAGGCCAAGTCATCGCCTACCTCCTGCCAGGAGGACGGTGCGCGTGTGCTCGACGCGCGCGTGCACGCGCCGGCCACCTCCTGCTTGCCTTCCTCGCCCCCTCGACGGCCTGGACGCCTCTTGCGTCGTCACGCTACCCCCCGTCTCTCTCTCGCTCTCTCTCGTCCCCATCCCCTCCTTTGCTCTCTCTCCCTCGCACGCACCGAGCGGTTCCGTCGCCACTGCACGCCATTGCCGCGCCCACCGCCACGGCCTCGCCTCCCCGTCGTGCTCAAAACCTCCGCCACATCACCGTCTACCTCCTCGTCGAGCCACGCACCTCCGGACGGCCTCCATCGCTGCCATCGCCATCATCTTCGCCACCGGCTGCCCGAGATCGCCGACGACGCTCCGGCCGCACCAGTGCTTCCCTGAGCTCGCTGACGCCTCCGCTAGATCCGCCGTGAGCTCTACTTTGTTCCCCTCCTCCCCGTGCTCGTTTTCCCCATCCAGCTAGCTCAACCACCGCGCCCGCGAGCTCCTTGCCGTCGGCCATGGCGCCGCCGTGGCCAGAGGCCGAGCCAGCCGCTCCCGCGCGCGTCACCTTGCTCCTGGTGACACCAGGAGGCCGTAGAGGTCCTCCGCAGCCCCTGCCATGCCCCGTAGCTCAATTCCGCCCGAACCCATGCTCCGGCCTCCACCGCGAGCCTCGCTCCGGCGAGCTCCGGCCACCCCTCCTCCTCCTATCTACCCCACTAGATGCGGGAGAGCACGGTCTACGCCCCGGTGCTCTCCGCCGTCCTTTTGGTCGCCGGAACAGTGATCTCGAGCCCCTCTGCCGTGTTTGGCCTTGCCGGCGGCTAAACACTGGTGGGGTTGACCGGTCTAACCCCCCCAGTTGACCTGGGGTTTGACTACCCAGGGTCAATGACAGGTGGGGCCCGGCCCTGCTAATGTTTCTGTTAGGATTAGTTTAATATCTAATTAACTCTGTTAACTAACTATGACACTGACGTGTGGACCCCACACGTCAGGTTTGACTTGGTCAGCGCCTTTGACCTGCTGACACAATGCTGCTATCATGCTGACACAATATATCATTTTCTGGTATTAAAATAAATTAGGAAATTCCAGAAAATGATATAAACTTCAAAAATTCATAGAAATTCAACCGTAGCTCAGATTGAAATAATTTATATATGAAAAATGATCAGAAAAATTCAATCTATCCATATGTACCATTTTCATGCATGACAAACCAACCTATACATGTTGTATGTATGAAAACACACTTATGGCATATTTAAGAGCTTAATTTGGAGTTGTATTTGAACCCTTGGCTCAAATGGACTTCAACCAAATAAATGCTATGTGCTTTAACTCAAACAACATCACATATTCATGCCATGATCATGCATCATATTGTTGCATATACTTGTGTTTGATTTTCGACACCGTTCCTTCTCGATAGGTCCTGCTCCGGAAAGTGTTCGGGAGCACCTATCAGTGGAGCAGTGCCCCCCTGTTGATCTACCAGGCAAGCAACCCCCCTTGTTCATCCCGATACAATCCTACTCTCTCACTCCTGCTCTCATTTATTGCATTAGGACAATAACGATTCAGCCGCTACTTTATGCTGCGGTAGTTGAACCCATTCCTCTGCATGACCTGTCATTGCCACAGTAAATAGTTAAAACCCACTAGCATGTGTAGGAGTTGTTTGAGCCATGTTGTTTTCCTACCATGCCATGCCTGCTATTGCTTAGAGTTGTGTCAGGTCTGATTCATCGGGAATGAATTGGAGTGTTATGATATGTTCTGGTGCTGAGAGTTAAGCGTGTGAACACGATTTGGTAAAGGTAGCGGTGAGAGGCCATGTAGGAGTACATGGTGGGTTGTCTCATTGGGACCGTCCTTAAGAACTGAGTTCTATGTAAGTTGTCCAATGACTAGCTACTACCACACATTGGGCTCCAGGCGCTCCAAGCTCTCTCGGCTTATTAACCGCCTTGAACTCTGTCCAGGAGTTGCAAATAGTTTCTGGTGTCTGTAGGTAGTGCTATTTTTTCTACCAAGTGGCACCCGGCAGGGTGGGCTCGGAACAGACTAGGCACAGGTGGCACGGCGTACCAAGTGGCACCCGGATGGTGGACTTGGGAACCCTGCTCACATCATTTGGGGCCGTGAGTGACACCCCAGCCGGATTTCCTTGCGGATGGAACCCAAATAGGCGATAAACCTGGACTAGAGTCTTGCGTGGTTAGTCAGGTCGTGGCCGACACCCTCGCCAGGCTTCCGCTTGAAGGTTGCCAAGATACATGACGTGTATATGGTGATAAGTGGTGAGAGCGTGTGTGAAGAAGTACACCCCTGCAGGGTTATCATGATCTATTCGAATAGCCGTGTCCTCGGTTATGGACTTCTTGGATGCTTACGTGGTACATAGACAACTTAAAGTGGATACTCTAAAATGCTCAAGACAAGTGTGAGTGCTATGGATGGCCTTCTCGTAGGAGAGACAGGGATGAATCCATAGTAGTGTATTGATGTGGTGATTAGTGTACTCGTGTGCGCTGCCTCACCTCAAAGAAGTTTCTCATTATCGTAGAACAGGATAGCCACTGAGTCAAAGCTGGCTTGCTGCAACTAAACCCCACATGACCTTCTTGATACAAATGCATGTATGATAGGAACTGATGTAAGTCTTGCTGAGTACCTTTGTACTCACGTTTGCTTTATTTATGTTTTGCAGGTGAGACATCTGTCTCACTAGTAGTACCGCTTGGACTTCGACGAGTAGCTTGTTACCTCAGCTACGATCTTGTACCTTGGAGGGACTTGTAGATAGTCAGGCTTCTCGGCCTTTTTCTTTTGTAGTTGTCTATACTCAGACATGTAATTCTTTCGTTGCTTGTATGCTCTGAATGATGGGTCATGTGACCCCTGTTTGTATTTAATGCTATGTGGCTCTTCTGGGCCTTTATCTATATGAGTTGCGTTATGTTGTGATGCCATGTTGTACAACACATACTTGCATGTTATGCGTACGTGTGACGTGTATTGCTATGTGTGGGATCCGACAATCTAGTTGTTTATCCTTGGCAACCTCTCTTATGGGGAAATGTAGTCTAGTGCTTCCTTGAGCCATAGTAGTCCGCTACAGCCCGGTTCACCGGAGTCCAGCTAGCCCAGCACTACTGCTCAGAACACTTGACTGGCCGGCATGTGTTCCACTTCGTTCCTATGCCTGTCCCTTTGGGGAAATGTCACGCGGTGACTTCCGGAGTCCTGTTAGCCCAGTGCTACAGCCCGGATTCATACGCTGCTGACCGACATGCTCAATGTGATTCATGTATGCTTGTCTCCATAGGTCTGTGCTGCTTTGGGTTCACGACTAGCCATGTCGGCCCGGGTTCTCTATCATATGGATGTTAGCGACACTATCATATACGTGAGCGAAAAGGCGCAAACGGTCCCGAGCCATGGTAAGGCGACACCTGTGGGGATACCGTGCGTGAGGCCGCAAAGTGATATGAGGTGTGACATGCTAGATCGGTGTGACGTAGAATCGGGGTCCCGACAGCTGTAATCTTCTTTTGCGGTGTGTTTGTTGAGACCGATGAATTGTGGGTTTATGATGAAGTTTATCTATGAACAATATTTGAATCTTCTCTGAATTCTTTTATGTATGATTGGTTATCTTTGCACGTCTCTTCGAATTATTAGTTTGGTTTGGCCTACTAGATTGATCTTTCTTGCAATGGGAGTAGTGCTTAGCTTTGGGTTCAATCTTGCGGTGTCCTTTCTCAGTTACAGTAGGGGCAGCAAGGCACGTATTGTATTATTGCCATCGAGGATAACAAGATGGGGTTTATTTCATATTGCATGAGTTTATCCCTCTACATCATGTCATCTTGCTTAAAGCGTTACTCTGTTCTCTTGAACTTAATATTCTAGATGCATGTTGGATAGCGGTCGATGTGTGGAGTAATAGTAGTAGATGCAGGCAGGAGTCGGTCTACTTGTCTCGGACGTGATGCCTATATACATGATCATACTTTGATATTCTCATAACTATGCTCAATTCTGTCAATTTCTCAAAAGTAATTTGTTTACCCGCCGTGAATTCTTATGCTCTCGAGAGAAGCCACTAGTGAAACCTATGGCCCCCGGGACTATCTTCAATCATATTAATCTTCCAATACTTAGTTATTTCCTTTGCCTTTTATTTTACTTTGCATCTTTATCGTAAAAATACCAAAAGATTATCTTATCATATCTATTAGATCTCACTCTCGTAAGTGACCGTGTAGGGATTGACAACCCCTTATCGCATTGGTTGCAAGGATTTTTTTTGTTTGTGTAGGTACGAGGGACTCGTGCGTGGCCTCCTACTAGATTGATATCTTGGTTCTCAAATACCGAGGGAAATACTTATGCTACTATGCTGCATCACCATTTCCTCTTCAAGGGAAAACCAACGCAAGTGCTCAAGAGGTAGCAGGCGCACCCAAGGGGGTAGGGCGTGCACCCCACCATTGTGGGCCCCTAGTCACTCCACCACCTATTCCTTCCGCCTATATATTCCCATATATCCCAAAAACAACCAGGGGAGCCACAAAAACAATTTTTCAGCGCCGCAACCTTCTGTACCTGTGAGATCCCATCTAGGGGCCTTTTCTGGTGTCCTGCCGGAGGGTGATTCGATCACAGAGGGCTTCAACATCAACACAATTGGCCTTCCGATGAAGCTTGAGTAGTTTACCACAGACCTATGGGTTCATAGTTAGTAGCTAGATGGCTTCTTCTCTCTCTCTCTCTTTGATTCTCAATACCATGTTCTCCTCGATGTTCTTGGAGATCTATTCGATGTAATACTTGTTACGGTTTGTTTGCCGAGATCCGATGTATTGTGGATTTATGATCAGCTTATCTATGAATATTATTTGAATCTCCTCTAAATTATTATATGAATGATTAGATATCTTTGCAAGTCTCTTCGAACTATCAATTTGGTTTGGCCAACTAGAGTGGTTTTTCTTGGAATGGGAGAAGTGACTAGCTTTGGGTTCAATCTTGTGCTCTCATTTCCCAGTGACAGTAGGGGCAGCAAGGCACTTATTGTATTTTTTCCATTGAGGATAAAAAGATGGGTTTTACATCATATTGCTTGAGTTTATTCCTCTACATGAACTTAATATTCTAGATGCAGGGAGGAGTTGGTCAATGTGTGGAGTAATAGTAGTAGATGCAAAATCGTTTCGGTCTACTTGACATGGACGTGATGCATATATTCATGATCATTGCCCTAGATATTGTCATAACTTTGCACTTTTTTATCAATTTCTCAGCAGTAATTCGTTCACCCTCCATAATATTTTCTATGTTGAGAGAAGCCTCTAGTGAAACCTATGGCCCCCGGGTCTATTTTCCATCATATAATCTTCTAGTTTCCATCATATTAGTTTCCGATCTACTATTTTGCAATCTTTTACTTTCCGATGGATAAACCAAAAATACCAAAAATATTTACTTTACCGTTTATCTAACTCTATCAGATCTCACTTTTGCAAGTAACCATGAAGGGATTGACAACCCCTCTATCGCGTTGGGTGCAAGTTGTTGTTTGTTTGTGCAGGTATCCGGTGACTTGTGTGTTGTCTCCTACTAGATTGATACATTGGTTCTCAAAATTGAGGGAAATACTTACTCTACTTTGTTGCATCACCCTTTCCTCTTCAAGAGAAAAACCAACGCAAGCTCAAGAAGTAGCAGGGGACAGGCGCTGGCAACGGCGCGACGGAGACATTCGTGTGCACGGGCACTGGCACGGGCGCGCACATTAGTGCACGCGCAGGCGCATGCGCTGGCTGGTGCACGAGCACGTGAAAGTTGGCGGGGACCTCGTGGAACCCCGTGGCATCAAGCTCGGCGACAATGTGCGGCTCCTAGACCATCAATGCCACGGGGATGGACGCTGGCGCAGTCGGGGCGACAGGAGCCGGAATGGGAGTGTGGACAAGTGCGGCGTCTTCCTGCAAGGCCGGTTCAAGCTCATTCGAAAGTGCCTTATGTTCTTGAGACTTTGGCTGGGTGTCTTCCTCAGGAAACTGGAAGACTAAGGGCAAACCATCATGCTGCATCATGGTGTATCATTAGGTCAGGCTGGTTGGAGGTAGACGACGGGAGAATCAGAGAGGAAGACAGAAGATTGTAGCGATACCGGGTAGTGCGGGGGTGATTTTAAACTGCGCCGCCGGAGCCATTAAGACTGAGGGCAGTTAGGACGAAGGTGGGCGGCAGAGCCTGGTTGTAACACCCACAATGCGGCTATATCTCCCACATGTCGGAGCACGACTTAGAGGCATAACCGCATAGTAGGCATGTCGCAAGAGGGGTAATCTTTACACATCCCATGTACTAAATAAGAAAGGGATAAAGAGTTGGCTTACAATCGCCACTTCACATAATACATGAATAAAGCATTACATCATCCAGAATACAATTCAAGGTCCGACTATGGAACCAAAATAAAAGAAGACGACCCCTAATGCTAGATCCCCGATCGCCCCAACTAGGCTCCTCTACTAATAAAAAAGAAGCGAAACAACACAATGAACACGAGCTTCATCGAGCTCCTCCTTGAGCTCGGTTGCGTCACCTGCACAATTATCATCGGCACCTGCAACTGTTTGAAGTAATCTGTGAGTCACAGGGACTCAACAATCTCACACCCTCGCGATCAAGACTATTTAAGCTTATGGGTAGGGAAAAGGTAGTGAGGTGGAGCTGCAGCAAGCACTAAGCATATATGGTGGCTAACTTACGCAAATGAGGGCGAGAAGAGAAGCAAAGCACAGTCGTGAACTAGAAGTGATCAAGAAGTGATCCTGAAACTACTTACGTTCAGGCATAACAGAAGAACCGTGTTCACTTCCCGGACTCCGCCGAGAAGAGACCATCACGGCTACACACGCGGTAGATGCATTTTAATTAAGTTAAGTTTCAAGTTCTCCACAACCGCACATTAACAAATTCCCATCTGCCCATAACTGCGGGCATGGCTTTCAAAAGTTCAAAACCCTGCAGGGCTATCCCAACTTAGCCCATCACAAGCTCTCACGGTCAACGAAGGATATTCCTTCTCCCAGGAAGACCCGATCAGACTCAGAATCCCGGTTTCAAGACATTTCGACAATGGTAAAACAAGACCAGCAAATCCGCCCGGATGTGCGGACAAATCCCGATAGGAGATGCACATATCTCGTTCTTGGGGCACACCAGATGAGCCAGACATCGGGTTGGCATAGACCCTAGTTGCCCAGGAACGCAAAATCAAGGAACATAACACCGATATGACGGAAACTAGGGCGGCAAGAGTGGAACAAAACAACAGGCATAAGGCCGAGCCTTCCACCCTTTACCAAGTATATATATGCATTAATTAAATAGGAGATATTGTGATATCCCAAAAAAATATACATGTTCCAGAAAGGAACAAACTCCATCTTCACCTACAACTAACAACGCTATAAGAGGGGCTGAGCAAAGCGGTGACATAGCCAAACAACAGTTTGCTAGGAGAAGGTGGGTTAGAGGCTTGACATGGCAATATGGGAGGCATGATATAGCAAGTGGTAGGTATCGCAGCATAGCAAAAGAGCGAGCAACTAGCAAGCAAAGATAGAAGTGATTTCGAGAGTATGATCATCTTGCCTGCAAAGTTCTCCGAGAAGACGAAAGCTTGATCCTCGCAAGCGTACTCAACGGGTTCTTCAATCACGTACTCGTCTCCCGGCTCTACCCAAAGCAAGAACACAACCAAAGGACCAACAATCAACCACGGTGCAATGCGCAAGCAACATGATGCAAAACATGGCATGAAATGCGGGATGTGATATGCAATGCATACGCGAGCTCCGGAAGGAAAAGATTGAACCATGCCTCAACTTGGCAAACCAAGAGTGCCACTGGAAAGATGAGTTGATTTCGGTCAAAATCGATATAAAGATCACCGGAACCGAATGCACGATTTGCAAATGGCAAGCAAAACAAGAATGGCACGATTCTGCGATTAACAGCATGATTCCATCTAGAATGCAACAAGAAGCTAAGCTACTGCACTCCAACATAGCAACAAAGCACATGGCAGTGATCTACTCAAGATGCTTGACAAAAGATGAACATTGAGCTATGGCTAAATCACACAATAACAGGTTCAAACAAGCATGGCAAAAGTGCAAAAGATATCAGCATCACAGACTTAGTGAAAATACTAACATGTCAGGAATTAACATTAGGAAGCAATGTTTAGAGCTATATAGCAACATGCTACAGGACCAGATTATAGCAATACAAGGCATGACATGAATCTACCCAAAGCATATAACAAAAGTCCCTTAATGACCATAAGCCAAAAAGGATCATAAGATATGATGGCACCCATGTAAACATAGCAAGTTTCGTTAACAGATTCAGACTTGGCAGAAAAACTGGACATGGAAATAAACAGAATTACGAAGGCACGTTTGCGAGCTTGATGCACTCAACACAAGGCATTGCATGACAAACTAATCATACTAACAGCAAGAAAGACATGTTCAGGAAGCTAAACATGGCAAGAACAATCTCATAGCATGCATGGATCAACTACAACAACCTTGGCAAAATTGATTAACATGTAAACAATCTGGCTGGAATATTTTATAGCAAAAGTAGAGCAAGATTAAGTCATGCAAGGTTACTCCATAATTGCAAACAAAGACATGGATCGATAGAACATAACAATATCTCAAAATCATCCTTACTGAACATGCTCAAAAGCGACATTGATCACACTGTAGCAACATGAATACATGGCATAAAAATAACATCAGGGAAAAGACTTAGAAGAATTCTAAGTCCCTGAAATCAGCAACATCACGAGAGCTACTTTGCATGCTTGTGCTAGTCACCACATTGATCACAAAAATACATGGCATACACCCCTGTAAATATGGCATGGCATATAACAAAACACATGTAGAGCTCATTACCATATGCAGCACAAAATAATCATGGAAAAAATGACAAATGCTCATAATCTGTTAAGAAATAGAAACTAACATTTTATAGAACTCTTGCAACAGCCATTAGGGCATCAAGATGGACTCAAACAAGCATGGCTCAATGGAATGGAATGAAGAGAACATCATGATGAACATTTTGATATATGGCACGTCCAAAACGGAGCTACAGATGCGGAGTTATGGCATGAAGAAAAGGCACCCATGAATCTGAAATCTCAGGACTTAGTCGTTTCCGAAAAAAACAGAACAGGCGTAGAATGTTAAAACGCGCACTGGGCAAGGGTTAGGCGGGCCGCTCACCATGGGCTCGGCCCAAGTTGAAGGAGAGGCAGACCGAACTGAAGTGGGCCGGCGCGCTGGCCGTGGGCCCATGCGAGAGGAAGCGGGAAGCGCTCGTCGTTGTCCTCCCGATCCGATCGGGAGAGAGATGCGAGGCGACGGCGGCGGCGGCGCCGGCGAGGACGCAGGACGGCGGGGGCCCGAACACATGCGATAGGGCGAGGGCGCCGGCGGGATCCGGCAGATCGACGGCGAGGGACGGGGTTCGAGGCTGCAGGAATCCACGGCGGTGGTTGCCCTGCGAGGGAGAGAGAGGGCATGAGAGAGAGGGGGGAGGAAGAAGGCCAGGCGGAGGAGATCTCGCCTAAGAGGTCACCGACGGCGACACAGAGGGCCCCGGCAAGGACGGCTGAAGGCTGCAGGGTCGAGGGGCTCCTCCCCTCAAGCGGGACACTGGAATGGGCACGGTGGCGGGGATCCGGGCCTGCGCAGGCCGACCGTTGGCTCACGGGCCCGTGCGGCTGCGGGGAAGCTGGCGAGGTGGAGCGGGACACGTGGCGTGACGCCACTGGCCGGGAGCGGCGGCTCTGCTGAGGTGGCGGCGCGCGATTGGTCAGAGCGACGTGGCGGCGGCGGTGGACGCGTCCGACGCGGGATGGACGTGTCCGGCGGCGCGAGGAGAGAGATGGCTAGGGTTAGACTACGCGAAAAATCTGGGAGGAGCACATATTTATAGGTAGGAGGAGTTAGGAGAGTCCAAATAGGTGCGGTTTTCGGCCACGCGATCGTGATCAAACGACCAAGAGGATGGAGGGGGTTTGGAGGGGTTTTGGGCCACTTTAGAGGGGTGTTGGGCTGCAACACACACGAGGCCTTTACGGTTCCCCGGTTAACTGTTGGAGTATCAAATGAACTCCAAATGGCACAAAACTTGACAGGCGGTCTACCGGTAGTATACCAAGGCTGCTTGGCAAATCTCGGTCCAATCCGAGAACATTTAACACTCGCACATGAAAAGAGGCAAAAGGGGGCACCGGAGGACATAGGAGTGCCGGATTGCAAAACGGACAACGAGGAAAAATACTCAGATGCATGAGACGAACATGTATGCAAATGCGATGCACATGATGACATGATATGAAATGCATGACACGCAAACAAATGACATGGCAACGACGGCGAATAACTGGGAGAAACCCGGCGCAACGGTCTTGGGGCGTTACAACACTCCACCACTATGAGAGGATCTTATCCCGAGATCTAGGACGGCATCGGAAGGAAAAAAATGGAAGAGGAAGAGAAGGAGGTAAAACTAAGTTGCGTCTTTGACAAACGACTGAAACCAAAGAACCTTGAGAGGTTGAACAACTTGAAAGAAAGGATACAACAGAGATGAACGAAGTTGAAAACACTCCATTAGAAAAGAGAAACAAGGAAGAACAAATTCGGACAGTACTCCGGTTAAAGAGAGATGCAAGACTTGATAAGATGAAAAGAACTTGAGCAGAGGGCACAACACTTCAGTTAAATGGATAAGCACGAAAAGAACACGATTCTCACCATTCGAGATGATGATTGAAAAGAGCAACATCACATTGCCTCCGGAAGAAAAAAAGAATATAGATTATTAGAATAAAAGAATGGAGAAGGAAATGCCAACTTCTGCCACAAATGAGCTTGGAAAGCACCCTTCCAAGAAGGTTAAAGCTGAGTTGTTGGAAAACAAACAACGAAAGGATATGATCCTCATGGGCTTATGGAGACATCTCAAAACTATGAGGTGAAATTCTGCCACTAACGGAAACAAAAGATTGGATTGATATCAACAAGGAGACGAGAAACTTATTTCACCGGAAGGATAAATGAAGAACTTGGATCATTTATAAGCACCATAATTAGCAACAATCCTTAGGGAAGGCTTTAGGTGAAATATAATCCAAGATAACTCCAATGACGAGACTGATGGATTTAAAATATCTCATTCTTGATAACTTGAATCATGAAACATGAAGGGAAATTGTCAAGAAAGACATAACACCATCTCAAAAGAAAAGGGAGAACAATTGCACTCCGGATGGCAAGATGAAGAAAACTGGAGCTCCTCTGAAAAGAATCTTGATGAACGCTTTGAGAAGGAATTAAATCCTTGATGAACCATCATGTAGAACATCCATGAAGAACTCCGGTAACAAAAGGATGATCAAACGGAAAGAAGGATGAAAAGAATAAGATTGAAGCCTTGCAATGATTATATCAAGCTTTGCGACGAGATAAAGTGGAAACTTGGAACACCGGAAGACAAGATAAAGCATCTCAAACTGAGAATGTGATATGATGAACCACTCCGAAATAAGGAATTGAATTCACTCGATGAAACAAGAATAAGAATTACATTGTGCTTATCCTTCACCAATTAAATTGATGACAATCAACGGACTGCATACAACTTATTCCGGTAGAAAGGATTAAGAGAGAAATCGATAACTTGATAAGGTCTTCAATGGAACACCGGTAGGATTGAAACAACGAATGAATTAATATGATAACCATGGAAGAGAATCTTGAGAAAACCATCGTAAGAATTGAAAACGAACGAAGCAAGGGGAGCGAATCACCGGTAAGGATTAGCAAATGAACAAGGTACTTAAGAGAATCAAGATGCAAGGGAACGAAGAGATCATGAACTAATTAGAGGATATTTGAATGATGCACCAGTAAGATTTTGAGAACAATAGCTGAAAGCTACGAATGAATAAATATGAGATGATGGGCTCTGGAGAATCAAACTGAAAAGACTCTTTAATTGCTCCGGATGGGTGAAAAGAATTCTCACAATCGAAAAACAATTATGAGAGGATAGTATCAAGCTAGAACCATGAATCTTGAAGAGAATGGAGCAAGATTGAGAGAGAAAATCTTCTTCATCTTCAAAATCCAAGAATGACGACGAGAAACACCACCATGAATTATTGAGGCACTCCGGAATTAAAATTGGAAAGGTTGAACCAACGATGAAAAGAATTTGCAAGATCTTGGAGAAAGACATATGACTGATGATAATTCATTCTTACGTCAAACTTCAAAAAGAATTTAGGATAGCTCCGGGAAAATTAGAAGAGTCAGGTAAGATCCTGGGAAAAGACCTTGGGTTAGGGCCCACTCAAAGGATACCCCGTTGAACAATTTGAAGAGAGATTGCACTGGTTGAATAAAATAGCTTGAATGAGATAACAACCTCGCAAAAGCTTGAACGGATTGAGAATGGGAAACGTGAATCTTCTGAGAGATCTTCAGCACTCCCGAACACATGAATAGCGAAAAGTGAATGATAAAGAGGTGCACCAGCATGGGAAAACATTTGAAACAAGGACATGATATGATCAACAAGCTTGAATTGGATCCACCGGAGAAGATAAAAGAAACGAAGAATGTTGAACTTAAAGCTCCGTTAGAATCTTCATGAGAATCACCGGATAAGAACATTGAAAGAAAAGAATGAAGAGACTTCTCACAAATAAAAGGATACATGATTAAGAAATATGAGTCCTTGAACAAAAAGGGGTGGGAGAGCGGGAAAACAAAGGCAACTTGGGGCAGATGAAACGAACAATGTTGGGAAAACTGAGGGGTGATCTTGCGAATGTTGAAATGATCGGATCCACTTGAAGAGAAACACGCCGGTTGGGAAAGAGTTGACATGACAATCTCAATGATCAAGCAGGATTAGTATCCACAAAGAAATATGAGAAACATCACTTAGGAAAGGTATGGAATCAACACTTGACTTTGAAGCAACTCGAATACCACAACTGAAAACAAAACAAAGGATTGGCTTGCAGAATAAGCCGGAACAAACATATGATAGAGATTTTGTCCGAAGTTTTTGTGGTGGGGCCCACACGGGCTCGATCGTACAACACCATCATGCACAAGGCAGTGCACATGACATATGAAGCGTCCCCGAGTCAGCATAGCCAAGGACTCTTTAAGACACAACGGGACCACTGTAAATCCAACCATGGATAGGCGGACCACTAGACGTCGAACCCCAATTTCATATCATACATCTGTCGGAAAGATATCCTAGGAGTTACTTGAATTCCTACTTAAAAACTCCCGAAACTTTCTAGTTATGCAATCAGGTGTTGGGGATACAGGGGAAGCATAATATCTCACCCAAAACTAGCAAATCCTACATCCAGTTGTATCCATCCTTCAACACATAACCAAGAAACCTTCGTAAATCGTTTACCTCAACCTACGAAAAGCATCCATTATACGAGTTATGGCAATACTCCCGAACTCCCACCCTAGTACTGGGTGGCGTCGAGGTTATCTCACCAACAACTGCATAAAAGAGATTTTCGATGTCGGCGAAACTCTGGTATTCCATAACTGCAACGATAAAATTGTGACGACAACACCTCGGAGCTCAACTCCCAGGGACACTGCCACAACCCCTAAATGTTAGGAGGCACCAAGAACAATGTTCTCATCACAAAACCATCGGAACGATTCCAAGATATCCGCGTGATCCTAAATTTTTTTAGTGAAATTTGAGAAGAGAAGAGTCAAAACTCTACGTCAGGAGGCCTCACTAGAGCGATAAAGGGACCGAGGATTAAAAAGAATCCTACTCTCCGATATATATAATCCTATAAGACTCAAAACATTTTTCTAGACTCAACAACACCAGTGATTCGATCAAGCAGGGGGCTCGTAAGCCGGGGAAGGCTCTGATTACCAACTTGTAACACCCACGATGCGGCTATATCTCCCACGTGTTGGAGCATGACTTAGAGGCATAACCGCATAGTAGGCATGTCGCAAGAGGGGTAATCTTTACACATCCCATGTACTGAATAAGAAAGGGATAAAGAATTGGCTTACAATCGCCACTTCACACAATACATGAATAAAGCATTACATCATCCAGAATACAATTCAAGGTCCGACTACGGAAATAAAAAAAAAGAAGACAACCCCTAATGCTAGATCCCCGATCGCCCCGACTGGGCTCCTCTATTGATCGAAAAGAAATGAAACAACACAACGAAAACGAGCTTCATCGAGCTCCTCCTTGAGCTCGGTTGCGTCACCTGCACGGTTATCATCGGCACCTGCAACTGTTTGAAGTAATCTGTGAGTCACGGGGACTCAGCAATCTCACACCCTCGCGATCAAGACTATTTAAGCTTATGGGTAGGGAAAAGGTAGTGAGGTGGAGCTGCAGCAAGCACTAAGCATATATGGTGGCTAACTTACGCAAATGAGGGAGAGAAGAGAAGCAAAGCACAGTCGTGAACTAGAAGTGATCAAGAAGTGATCAAGAAGTGATCCTGGAACTACTTACGTTCAAGCATAACACAAGAACCGTGTTCACTTCCCGGACTCCGCCGAGAAGAGACCATCATGGCTACACACGCGGTTGATGCATTTTAATTAAGTTAAGTTTCAATTTCTCTACAACCGGACATTAACAAATTCCCATCTGCCCATAACCGCGGGCACGGCTTTCGAAAGTTCAAAACCCTGCAGGGGTGTCCCAACTTAGCCCATCACAAGCTCTCACGGTCAACGAAGGATATTCCTTCTCCCAGGAAGACCCGATCAGACTCAGAATCCCGGTTTCAAGACATTTCAACAATGGTAAAACAAGACCAGCAAATCCGCCCGGATGTGCCGACAAATCCTGATAGGAGCTGCACATATCTCGTTCTCGGGGCACACCGGATGAGCCAGACATCGGGTTGGCATAGACCCTGGTTGCCCAGGGGGTGCCGGTCAGGTTGGACCAACACTTAGAGAAGCACTGGCCCGGGGGGTTAAAATAAAGATGACCCTTGAGTCTGCAGAACCCAAGGGAAAAAAGGCTAGGTGGCAAATGGTAAAACCAAGGTTGGGCCTTGCTGGAGGAGTTTTATTCAAGGCAAACTGTCAAGGGGTTCCCATTATAACCCAACCGCATAAGGAATGCAAAATCAAGGAACATGACACCAGTATGACGGAAACTAGGGTGGCAAGAGTTGAACAAAACAACAGGCATAAGGCCGAGCCTTCCACCCTTTACCAAGTATATAGATGCATTAATTAATTAAGAGATATTGTGATATCCCAACTGTCGGTGTCAAAACCGGCGGATCTCGAGTAGGGGGTCCCGAACTGTGCGTCTAGGCCGGATGGTAACAGGAGGCAGGGGACACGAAGTTTTACCCAGGTTCGGGCCCTCTTGATGGAGGTAAAACCCTACGTCCTTCTTGATTAATATTGATGATATGGTTAGTACAAGAGTAGATCTACCACGAGATCAGAGAGGCTAAACCCTAGAAGCTAGCCTACGGTATGATTGTTGTTGTCCTATGGACTAAAACCCTTCGGTTTATATAGACACCGGAGAGGGTTAGGGTTACACAAGTTCGGTTACAAAGGAGGAGATTTCCATATACGTATTGCCTAGCTTGCCTTCCATGCCAAGTAGAGTCCCATCCGGACACGAGACGAAGTCTTAAATCTTGTATCTTCATAGTCTAACAGTCCGGCCAATGGAGATAGTCCGGCTGTCTGGAGACCCCCTAATCCAGGACTCCCTCAGTAGCCCCTGAACTAGGCTTCAATGACGATGAGTCTGGCGCGCAGTATTGTCTTCGACATTGCAAGGCGGGTTCCTTCCACGAATACATCACAGAAGAATTTGAATACGAGGATAGTGTCCGACCCTGCAAAATAAGTTCCACATTCCACCGTAGAGAGAATAATATTTTCACAGATCTAATTTGGTGGCTTGTTTTGGTAGCGTGACGTTATGTCATGGCCCGGTGATTATTCAAACCGTTTCTTTTAACCAGCCCCGCACATAACACGAGGCAGTTTTTTGACACGTCTTGTCAAAGCAGAGATCGTGGCCCCTTATTACGGGATTCTCATTAATACGGGCGTGGGTAACCCAACCGTGTCTAGGACTCCTAGATTATAGGCAAGTCCTAAATGGCTACGGAGAGGACGCTTGATATTCACCCTCTTTATAAAGGGACAAGGTTTTCGCTTTTTTCCCTCTCGTGCTCAATCGAACCCTTCCCCCGCCTCGAGTTCTAACACCCAAAGCCCAGGTTTAGGTGCTCTGGATCTTCAATCATGTCCGGATCAAGCCTTCAAGGCTGATGGACGCCCTCCTCCATTACGAAAGAGGACATTAAGAAGTTGAGGGAGGCCAGATACCTGACCGCCGAGGTTTCGCATCGGCTGCCTGCTCGAGGGCAGATCATCCCTACTCCTGAACCCAACGAGAACGTCGTGTTCGTCTCCCACTTCCTCTGAGGTCTAGGCCTCATTCTGGATCCCTTCGTCGGGGGTTTGATGTTCTATTACGGGCTAGATTCCCATGATCTAGCTCCGGACTCCTTTCTTCACATATTGACATTTATTGTCGTGTGCGAGGCCTTCCTTCGCATCACCCCTCACTTCGGCTTGTGGCTCAAGACCTTTGAAGTGAAGGCGAAGATGATCGAGGGGCAACATGCAGCGTGCGGAGGTGCATCAATAGGCAAGATGGCAGGAGCTCCATGGCCGAAAGGTTCCTTCCCAGAGGTGTCCGAATTATGGCAGCGGGAGTGGTTTTATGTCACAGCTCCCAGAAGTGCCAAGTGGGCGGCTGCCCTTGCTTTTTGCTCGGGCCCCCCACCACAACTGATGTCATGGATTAGTAGAGGTCTGAGTTGGGGTCCAACCAAGGACGTGCCTATACTGCAAAGCCGCATCCGAGATCTCTTCGAGGGAGATTTTAATTTGGTTGCGGTGATACAAGTTATGCTGGTTCGTCAAGTCCAGCCTTGCAAACGCCGGCCCCTTTGCTTGTGGGAGTTCAACCCAGAGGGACCACGTGCCATTCAAAGTTTCCTCAGCCTGACGCACGAGGAGATGTACAAGTCATTCTTCGGACCTCAAGTAGAGTGTCCGGATATTACCGAGGACGTGGGCCTGAGCAGTAACCGCGCCGCCGAACAAGTAAGAAATCCTCTGGCCGAACACACTGTCTTTTATTCGTTATGAAGTTATTTGTGAGAGTTCGCCTTTTGACTAGGACTGGCGAACAAAGGCAAAGCTGATTCGGTGTTTGGCCCCCCTCCCTGAGGGTTTGGAAAATCTGGTATTGGAAAAGATGCTCGAGGTCGCACCTTGCCCGGAGCCCTTGAAGGAAGATACCGGGGGGGATAATACGGGTGGACGCGGGCCCCCATCTCTGCCCGTTCCAACCGAGGGAATGAGCGTCTCCACGAAGGAGGACAACCGGGGGAGGAAAAGTACTGCTTTCGAGGATCCGGAAGCCGAAGCCTCCAAACGGGAGAAGAAGTCTCCCATACAGGGTCCTGCCTTGGGGGGTGCTTTTGCCGCACAAAGTCCGCGGGGGGATCATCCCTCCAACGAGTCGTAAGTGATCCAAAATACTTTAATAGTAAAGGTATGCTATCTTTTTTCTGAGAAAATAACCACCACATATATCTTGTAGTTCGGGCCTTAGCCCCTCTCAGATGAGCTCGTCTTCGGGGGATCTTTTTTCAGAGATGATGGAGAGCGAAACGCCTCCCCCGGACTCCTCCGCTCAAGAAGCGGGCGACCCCAAAGTGTCGTCACGGAGGGCCTCTCCGGATCCGGTGAGGCCAGAAGATAATCCCATAGACCCCCAAAGTCCCCAGCGTCCGGCTCCCGAAGAGAGCAGACAAAAGAATCCAGCACCGTCTGGTGTGCGGTCGGACGTTCTGAGGGAGTTGGTGGGGCGAGCGGCCATCTCAGAGGAACACCATATGCTGATGCGTACGGTGATGGAGAGAATCTCGTCCGCCGAAAGCGGATTACATGAAGCTTTTATGAGTCTACTGATAGGCTTAGAGGTACGTGAGATAATATGTGATAGTACTACACATGTTAGGTGTGCCCTGTGTAGATAGTAGCCCCTGAGACTCTGGTTGTCGACGAGAATGGCAGCAAACAGAGGATCACAGTCCCAGGCAATAACCAGAATGCCCCTATGTGCAGGCGGTGGAAGCTTCGGTGGCTAGCCGGACTAGTGAGTTTGCCAAATTAAAATGGCAACTGGATGCGGCAGACACCGACATCGAGCTTGTTAACAAGAGGGTTGATGAGGCAGAGGGTAAGTGTTATTATCTGGTGAACGCCAGATAGTAAGAGCAGCATAATGCCAGTATCTTTAATATGTTGTGACTGCAGATGGAGCTGCCACTTTGGAAACCTTGCGGGCAGAACTTGCCCGAGCCAAGGAACAAGCGAGGATTAGTAATGCGGCTACTTTGAAGGCGGCCGAAGAGTTGAAAACCGAGAAGGCCGCACATGGCGAGAGCAAAGAGAAGATGGCCAAGATGGCCGTAGAATTAAAAGACACTGTCCACCATTGCCGGCTTCTTGAAAAAGAAAACTGAGCGAAGGCAACGGACCTTGAGAAGGCCACGATGGCGGACAAAGACACCCACTCTGCTATGAGAGCGAAAAAGGAGGAGCTGCGGGAAGCCGGGGATATTGTGGCTGGGAAGCCCTTCATGTATGGAGGAAGTTTGGAGATCCACGGTATGCCCCTCTGGATCGGCTGTGGAGTTCGGCAGATGCATATATGGACTTGGCGGCAAGCGCTGCCGATGCGGCCAAATACTTCCAAGGTCAAGCAGATCGTGGGGTGGACAAGCTGTTCTAGTCGCAATTCAACGTTCCAGAGCGTCCGCTTCCTTTGACTGATCAGCTAACCAAATGGGCCGAACTAAATAGGTTGTCCGGACTCGCCATGAGGTCTGTCGTGGATCAACTATGGCTGGAAAGGCCAAAGCCGAATAGCTATTTTAGCTTAGTGCAGCAGGTCCTTGGTGCGGTGCCGTGCATTGATGCGATGAAGAGGTCAGCGTGCATAGAAGGCTCGTGGATGGCCATTGCCCGTGTTAAAGCATACTGGGCGGAGATGGACGCTACCACTGTTGCGGTGCAGGGTTCGGCCATAGGCCGAGTGGCTGCCGAGCACTATTTCGAGGAGGTTCTCGAGGGTGCTCGTTTGATAGAGGCCCAGTGCTCGAAGAATATTATGTTTGAGTGACATGTATTCCCATTGTAAACACAATGTTTTTATGAAATTTTATAAGGCTGTGTTTATACTTTTGCCCGAAAGTAATATGATGCCTCCTATGCGGTCGTTTATGTATACATGTGTATAACCTGAAAGATTGCAGTCGTCGGCTTCAGCCCCCGCGCATATAATGCGGAGGTGCTCACAAAAAACGCGTGTTCACACTTAACCCAACGTCTTGGTCCTATTAAGGAGGTGATAGCGCAACGAACGAGGCAACCGGACTATAATGCTTTAACACTTTCACTTGGCCATAGGAGTTTGACAGTGGGGCTACTAGATAGCCCTTGGTGGCTCCGCACTCGCTCGATCTCGGGGTGCGTACATGCCTGGCCGGGAAATGGCCCTTCGTTAAGGCAGAGGAATTCTAACATCCCTATAGGTCATCGAGTGGTTGACCAGTCTCACGCTATATCATGACAGTAAGTTTTCGGCTTTCTCTACTAAGGTGCTCGTCCGGATGAACTAGGGCACAATCGCAGTAGTTATCCTGGTGCTACCTTAGCCGGTAAAGCGGAACGTAAGGCACCAAAACACAGGTGCCGGGCAAACCCAACATTTGACCAAAGACAATGATTCAGAGCTGATGCATATAAGGCCAAACTCGCGATGTCGAACACTCCCTAAGGTATTCGGTCTTTATGGTATAAACCAGGCCTAAATAGTGCCCTTTGTAGGAAGCCCCTTGTGTCCCGGTACGTGCATTATTATGGCGTGGCCGCATGCCAAGACGTTAGCATCCTTCTCAACTGTGCTGAGAATTCGGTGGATATGTATCAACAGGAGACAGTAAAAAAGGTTTACGCAGAATCTTAATCTAAAAAGAATCCTTGGAGCGGGTCCCTACTGCACGTCTGTGCCCGTGTCTCCGTTGTGCGTATCCTGGACGGGTGTAGCACGATGATCATCTGTAAAATAGAGGAACTTAGGTGAAAAAGTTGTTGTGCAAAAAGATAGTTTAAAAAAAACCATGTATAATTCAAGATGAGTAAAAATTGCTAGTTATCTGCGCGCGTTGAGCCCCTTGTATTTGTAATAGGGGTGTGACCATCGATCTGGTATGAATTACATATGGCTGCGCCGGACTCGTCTAACCGTGTTCGAGGTCTTGACGACCTGTTAAATGCTTTAGTTGGTGAGGCCGTTTTTAGTGTGCGGCTGCCAAGGCCGCCGCACTCTCCTCGGCACGCAAAGATCGCTCAATATTTCCATTCACTATAATGATGCCACGTGGACCGGGCATCTTGAGCGTGAGGGAAGCGTAATGCGGTATTGCATTAAAGCGAGTGAAAGCTTCGCGTCCAAGTAGTGCTTGATAGCCACTTTGGAACGGAGCGATGTGGAAGGTTAAATTTTCGCTACGGAAGTTATCGGGGAAGCCGAATATAACCTTTAGTAGCAGGGAGCCCATACAATGAGCCCCTGGGCCTGGCGTTACTCCTTTAAAGGTAGTATTTCTATGGTGAATTTTTGTTGGGTCTATCCCCATTTCGCGGATTGTGTCCTGGTATATCAGGTTTAGACTACTGCCACCGTCCATCAGGACTCGTGTGAAGTGGTGTCCATCAATTATTGGGTCTAATACCAGGGCAGCCCATCCTGCACGCCGGATACTTTGCTGAGTAATCACGATGATCGAAAATGAATGGTTGAGACGACCAGTGGCAGGACTTCATGGTGATAGGCCCTTGGGCATATTTTTCTGGGAGTGCCGTTTTGTTTCTTCCTTTGATCACGTGTAACACATTGACTTTTTTGACTTCTTGTGGGAATTTCTTTTGTTCCCCAGTGTCTTGCTTGAGAGGCTCATCCTCGTCTTCGCTTGGTGTATCCTCCCCCTTGTGTACGGCATTGAGTTTGTTGTACTGCTTGAAGACCCAACATTTTCTGTGGGTATGATTAGCGGGTTTACCAGGGGTGCTATGGATCTGACATATTTGGTCCAGAATTTTGTTTAGGTTGGACAGTTCATCTCTGGCGCCTTTAGAGGGCGGCTTTTGCTGACCTGGCCGAGAGCTTTTGAATCCGACGTTTACTGCCGTGCTCTTCGTGTTGTCTTGTTTATTCTGGCGTTTGTTATTGTTGTTGTGCCGTGATTTCCCGTTTCCATCTCTAACTTCAGATGTACTGGGGCCGCTCGTGCTGCATCTGGCTAGCCAGCTGTCCTCACCCGCGCAAAAGCGGGTCATGAGGCTTGTTAATGCTGCCATTGTTCTCGGCTTTTCTTGGCCGAGGTGTCTGGCAAGCCATTCGTCACGCACGCTATGCTTAAATGCTGCCAAGGCTTCAGCGTCCGGACAGTCGACAATTTGGTTCTTTTTAGTAAGAAACCTGTTCCAAAGTTTTCGGGCTGACTCTCCGGGTTGTTGAGTTATATGACTCAAATCGTCCACGTCCGAAGGTCGGACATAAATCCGTTGAAAATTTGCCCGAAAAGCGTCTTCGAGCTCTTCCCAGCTTCCAATGGAGTTTTCGGGGAGGCTTTTAAGCCAGTGCCGAGCTGGCCCTTTGAGTTTGAGGGGTAAATACTTGATGGCGTGGAGATCATCTCCTCGAGCCATGTGGATATGGAGGATATAGTCCTCAATCCAGACCCCAGGGTCTGTTGTTCCGTCGTATGCCTCTATGTTTACGGGTTTGAATCCCTCTAGAAATTCGTGGTCCAGCACCTCATCAGTGAAACATGGGGGGTGTGCGGCACCCCTATATCTGGGTGTACCGCGTTGTTCGGGTGTTTGTTGTGTTGCATCGTATGCTGGAGCATGCTTGCATGGTCCATAAATGGATCTGGTTTTGTCGTCCTTTTGATGTGATCCCTCGCGTAGACCGCGTATTGGCTTATGTGCGGCATTGCATGCCACTTTATGTTGGCCGTGAGGTCGTCTATCCGGCCAGATGGCTGTTTTAAATTTTGGTTGTGGGGGGTCTAAGGCCTCCTCATCGAATTCAGGTAGCAGCTTCCGCTTTGGGTAGCTCATGGTGGGGCGATTGCCGCCATACTTCGCTACTGTGTTGAGTACTTTGCTCCATCTGATTTGGAGTGTGTTCTGCGCAGCCTTGAGCCTTTGCTTCTGCTTTTTCAGGCTCCTCGCGGTGGCAACAAGCCTTTGACAGGCATTTTGCTGCTCCGGGTGCCTGTCCGGCGTTATGTCGTCCGGACTATTATCTTTGATAGAATTGGTTTGTTCGGTTTGATTCTCCGTATTGCCATGGTCCGGCAGTGTTTCGCCCTGCTCCAACGCTGGGTCTGTATGATCGTTGTTTCTACCGAGGCAGGGTTTGGGGCGGCGCTTGCGCTGCCGCTTTGACTGCTTCTCGAGGGAACAAGCCTTCGGTGCGTCCTTCCGTTCCTCGTCGTCTTCTTCTTTTGGTGTGTGCACCATGTATACGCCATATGATGAGGTGGACGTCCAGCGCCCTGTGGGCGGTGGTTCCTCTTCACCTCCCGCATCGTCATCCATACCGTCGATGTCTTCGGAGTCGAAGTCGAGCATGTCGGTTGAGTCATCGACAGTGGCTATTAAGTGGGTGGTGGGTGGGCGTCGAATTTCTTTGTCGTCCGTATCCCAATCATGTTGGCCATAATCCGGCCAGGGCTCTCCTGACAAAGAGAGAGACTTTAGTGAATTCAGAATGTCGCCGAAGGGCGACTGCTAAAAGATATCCGCGGCGGTGAATTCCATGATCGGCGCCCAATCGGATTCGATTGGCAGGGGCGCGGATGGTTCGGAGTCCGGAAAAGAGTCCGGCACCTTGGAGTCATGGGCTGCGCAGAGGGTTAGACAGGTGTTCGGCTCGATCGCCGTTGAGACTGCGGCCCCTGAGGCGGTGTCTAACCACCCGTCCTCGATTGGTGCAGTTGGGACCGAACTAAGGGTCGGAGCTGATGCGGGCGCGGCCTCTACGGTACTATTCGGCGGCAGAGCTAGGTCATACCCATCGCGATAGTGTGGCGCGCCCGGCTGTGGCTCGAATCTGTCGAAGATCAAGTCTCCACGGATGTCGGATGTGTAGTTCAAACTTCCAAATCTGACCTGATGGCCAGGGCATAGCTTTCAATCTGCTCCAGATGGCCAAGCAAATTAGCCCGTAGTGCAAAGCTACCGAATACGAAGATCTATCCTGGGAGAAAAGTCTCACCCTGGACCGCATCGCCATTGATGATAGTAGGAGCCATCAAGCCTAACGGCGACAACACAGAGGAACTCTCAATGAAAGCACCAATGTCGGTGGCAAAACCGGCGGATCTCGGGTAGGGGGTCCCGAACTGTGTGTCTAGGCCGGATGGTAACAGGAGGCAGGGATCACGAAGTTTTACCTAGGTTCGGGCCCTCTTGATGGAGGTAAAACCCTACGTCCTTCTTGATTAATATTGATGATATGGGTAGTACAAGAGTAGATCTACCACGAGATCAGAGAGGCTAAACCCTAGAAGCTAGCATATGGTATGATTGTTGTTGTCCTACGAACTAAAACCCTTCGGTTTATATAGACACTAGAGAGGGTTAGGGTTACACAAGGTCGGTTACAACGGAGGAGATATCCATATACGTATTGCCTAGCTTGCCTTCCACGCCAAGTAGAGTCCCATCCGGACACGAGACGAAGTGTTCAATCTCGTATCTTCATAGTCTAACAGTCCGGCCAATGGAGATAGTCCGGCTGTCCGGAGACCCCCTAATCCAGGACTCCCTCACCAACAAAATATACATGTTTCAAAAAGGAACAAACTCCATCTTCACCTGCAACTAACAACGCTATAAGAGGGGCTGAGCAAAGCGGTGACATAGCCAAACAACGGTTTGCTAGGACAAGGTGGGTTAGAGGCTTGACATGGCAATATGGGAGGCATGATATAGCAAGTGGTAGGTATCGCAGCATAGCAAAAGAGCGAGCAACTAGCAAGCAAAGATAGAAGTGATTTCGAGGGTATGGTCATCTTGCCTGCAAAGTTCTCTGAGAAGACGAAAGCTTGATCCTCACAAGTTTACTCAACGGGTTCCTCAATCACGTACTCGTCTCCTGGCTCTACCCAAAGAAAGAACACAAGCAAAGGACCAACAATCAACCACGATGCAATTCGCAAGCAACATGATGCAGAACATGGCATGATATGCGGGATGTGATATGCAATGCATATGCGAGCTCCGGAAGGAAAAGATTGAACCAGGCCTCAACTTGGAAAACCAAGAGTGTTGCTGGAAAGATGAGTTGATTTCGGTCGAAATCGATATAAAGATCACCGGAATCGGATGCACGGTTTGCAAATGGCAAGCAAAACAAGAATGGCACGATTCTGCGATTAACAACACGATACCATCTAGAATGCAACAAGAAGCTAAGCTACTGCACTCCAACATAGCAACAAAGCACATGGCAGTGATCTACTCAAGATGCTTAGCAAAGGATGAACACTAAGCTACGGCTAAATCACACAATGACAGGTTCAAACAAGCATGGCAAAAGTGCAAAAGATATCAGCATCACAGACTTTGTGAAAATACTAACATGTCAGGAATTAACATTAGGAAGCAATGTTTAGAGCAATATAACAACATGCTACATGACCAGATTATAGCAATACAAGGCATGACATGAATCTACCCAAAGCATATAACAAAAGTCCCTTACTGACCATAAGCCAAAAAGGATCATAAGATATGATGGCACCCATGTAAACATAGCAAGTTTCGTTAACAGATTCAGACTTGGCAGAAAAACTGGACATGGCAATAAACAGAATTACGAAGGCACATTTGCGAGCTCGATGCACTCAACACAAGGAATTGCATGACAAACTAAGCATACTAACAGCAAGAAGACATGTTCAAGAAGCTAAACATGGCAAGAACAATCTCATAGCATGCATGGATCAACTACAACAACCTTGGCAAAATTGATGAACATGTAAACAATCTGCCAGGAATATTTTATAGCAAAAGTAGAGCAAGATTGAGTCATGCTAGGGTACTCCATAATTGCAAAAAAAGACATGGGTGGATATAACATAACAATATCTCAAAATCATCCTTACTAAATATGCTCAAAAGAGGCATGGATCACTCTGTAGCAACATGAATACATGGCATAAAAATAACATCAGGGAAAAGACTTAGAAGAATTCTAAGTCCCTGAAATCAGCAACATCACGAGAGCTACTTTGCATGCTTGTGCTAGTCAACACATTGATCACAAAAATACATGGCATACACCCCTGTAAAGATGGCATGGCATATAACAAAACAGATGTAGAGCTCATTACCATATGCAGCATACAATAATCATGGAAAAATGACAAATGCTCATAATCTGTTAAGAAACAGAAACTAACATTTTATAGCACTCTTGCAACAGCCATTAGGGCATCAAGATGGACTCAAACAAGCATTGCTCAATGGAATGAAATGAAGAGCACATCATGTTGAACATTTTGATACATGGCACGCCCAAAACGGAGCTACGGATGCAGAGTTATGGCATGAAGAAAAGGCACCCATGAATCTGAAATCTCAGGACTTAGTCGTTTCCGGAAAAAATAGAACAGGCGTGGAATGTTAAACTGGGCGAGGGTTAGGCGGGCCGCTCACCATGGGCTCGGTCCAGGCTGAAGGAGAGGCAGGCCGAACTGAAGTGGGTCAGCGCGCTGGCCACGGGCCCATGTGAGAGGAAGCGGGAAGCGCTCGTCGTCGTCCTCCCGATCCGATCGGGGGCAAGAGGCGAGGCGATGGCGGCGCCGGCGAGGACGCGGGACGGCGGGGGCCCGAACTCCGGCAATAGGGCAAGGGCGCCGGCGGGATCCGGCAGATCGGCGGTGAGGGACGGGGTTCGAGGCTGCAGGAACCCATGGCGGTGGTTGCCCTGCGAGGGAGAGAGAGGGCATGAGAGAGAGGGGGGAGGAAGAAGGCCAGGCGACGGAGATCTTGCCTGAGAGGTCACCGGCAGCGGCACAGCGGGCCCCGGCGAGGATGGCTGAAGGCTGCAGGGTCGAGGGGCTCCTCCCCTTGAGCGGGACCCAGGAACAGGCGCGGTGGCGGGGATCCGGGCCTGCGCAGGCCGGCCGTGGGCTCACGGGCCCGTGCGGCTGCGGCGAAGCCGGCGAGGTGGAGCGGGACACATGGTGCGACGCCACTGGCCGGGAGCGGCGGATCTGCTGAGGTGGCGGCGCGTGATTGGTCGGAGTGACGTGGCGGCGGCGGTGGACGCGTCCGACGCGGGATGGACATGTCCGGCGGTGCGAGGAGAGAGATGGCTAGGGTTAGACTGCGCGAAAAATCCGGGAGGAGCACATATTTATAGGTAGGAGGAGTTAGGAGAGTCCAAATGAGGTGCGGTTTTTGGCCACGCGATCGTGATCGAATGACCGAGAGGATGGAGGGGGTTTGGAGGGGTTTTGGGCCACTTTAGAGGGGTGTTGGGCTGCAACACACACTAGGCCTTTACGGTTCCCTGATTAACCGTTGGTGTATCAAATGAACACCAAATGGCACGAAACTTGACAGGCGGTCTACCGGTAGTATACCAAGGCCGCTTGGCAAATCTCGGTCCAATCCGAGAACATTTAACATCCGCACACGAAAAGAGGAAAAAGGGGGCGCCGGAGGACATAGGAGTGCCGGATTGCAAAACGGACAACGAGGAAAAATGCTCGGATGCATGAGATGAACATGTATGCAAATGCGATGCACATGATGACATGATATGAAATGCATGACATGCAAACAAATGACATGGCAATGACAGAGAATAAATGGGAGACACCTGGCGCAACGGTCTCGGGGCGTTACACTGGTCAAAGGGCTCGCCTCCCGGTGAGCCTGCACAACGGCCTGCTCGCACGCCTCCCGGTCAGCCGGCTCAGCCGTCTGCTCGCATGCCTCCCATCGACTCACATGCTTGCTTGGACGGCACCTACCAATGAGAAGCGGGACTCGTGGCGGCACGTAAACACCCACGGTTTGAATAGTGAAAGCGTTCGTCTTAACGTCATAGGTCTTTGTTCCAAAATACCTTGGCTCTTCATTTCTCCAACTTCCCATAAGCAGCTTGTCTCAAATTAAAGAAAAAAATTACGTTGGAATATCTGTGCCATATCACGAGACCATGGTCAGTTTCATGAATTTCCGATCACTTTTGGATTTTATCAAATTTAAAATCCAGGATTTGAAACAATATCATAACATGCATCATGCATTAAATTTTCAAGTGATACATCTTTACTATTGTAGATGTTAATATTTCTTAAGAAAGGATTTGGTCAAACATTTTGCTGAGTTAGACTTTAGACAAGTTATATATGCAGAGTAAAAGGATAATCCCTCTGTACCAGTGCATTGCCCGATATATTAATTCAAGTACTAGGAACGAACAAACGGGGCTCAATTCTGTGCTCATCCTGGTGTACTACTGCTATTAGTACTAGGCAATGGAGTTGATGGGTGACCTTGGGTAGTGGTGACCAAGGGAATTGAACCGTGTTCGGCATGGTAGATAACGTTGTCTAGTTACTAAAGCATCCCTCCATTGTTCATTGGTAGTCATTATGGACCAGGGACATGATGAGAATTTCCTAGGGCTAGAATTTTGGCCGCCAGATATTTCGACTCAAAATGCAGAGGCTCGACTGGTTGGGGTTGGCTAATGTGCGTACCACGCACGCCACCAGAAGGACATGAGCTCGATTTTTGTCTTGAGGATCAACATGAGCCCGGGTCTGGCTGGTATGCCGTTGTGTGCTACCATTCGAGAATACAAAAGTAATCTTTTAAATTGCCGAATGAATCTATATGTATTACAATGCCTGTATTTTCCTTGCAAATAGTAATCTCAACGTGGTAATTGATTTATGATGATTTCTTGAATTTGAGTGAGTTTGTGATATAGTGATCTCAACGTGGATTTCACAATTCATGGTATCCCTAGTAAGTTTTTCATTGCAAATTTAAATTTAAAATATGAACGGTATGGTTGTGAGAAAACATTGTATGTATCAAGCATATGACCACACACACATGAATACAACAACAATCCAGTAAGTATAGTGCATCTATTTTTCCAAACCATGCATGTATGACACGAATTCAAAAATACTCCCTCTATTCCTAAATATTTCTCTTTTAGAGAATTTCAACAAGTGACTACATACAGAGAAAAATGAGTGAATCTACACTCTAAAATATGTCTATATACATCCGCATGTGGTAGTCCATTTGAAATCTCTAAAAAGACTAATATTTAGGAACGAAGGGAGTAAAATGTAAGACATGCATGGTTCTCAATTCAATACTTAAAATCAAGAGGAAACTGGAACATGAATATTAATTCTGGTATTACATACATGCAAACGTTGTGTTTAGGCGGAGCTATGTAGATTGTCGGGGGTTAACCCCTCGACCTTAGATAAAATTGTGAAGCTCTATTTACGATTGTTTAGATTATATTATTTGATCATTATATTTGTCCCCACCCTCCCAGAAACCGATTGGTTGTTTACCCCCCTCCCCGGGAGAATATCATGTGCCCCCACACCTTAGATCCTATATGCTGATATGAGTTGCTTGGAGCTTGTAGATCTGAGATATATCAGCTCACAGGATGTCTTAATATTTTTACAGGAAACCTAAATGAGTTTGAGAATTGCACACAATTTGTACAAAAACTAATCAGATGCCCCTGGATCCCATATCCAACAACCTCGAAGCTCGTATCACCGTAGCATCCAAGATGAAGGGGACCTCATATTCTCCTGTATGTAGGAATATCATGTGCTACCACACCTTAGATGATTTGGTGATACAAGCTCTTCGGAGCTGTTGGATCTGTGATCCAACAACTCCTCAGTGGTTTGAATGTTCTTTTGCAAAAAGCCCCCAAAGAGTTCAACCACTGCTTACAAGCACAAAGACTACTCAGATGCCATTGGATCTCAGATCGAACAACCTCGAAGCTCATATCACCGTAGCATCCAAGCTATGAGAGACCTGATGTTTTCTCGCATGGGAGAATATGAGGTGCTCCCGCATAGTATATTCTATGGTGATATGAGTTCCCGGAGATCTAATGGCTCATAGTAGGAGGTTTGAATGTTTTTGCAATATATGCCTGAGAGAGTTTGGGAATTGCACAAAAAGTACAAGTACTAAGCATGTGGCATTTGATCAGAGATCATACGACCTAGATGCTCGTATCACTGTAGCGGCTAATTAAAATATGTGGAGCACCTAATATGAGCAACTCGGAACTGTTGGATCCAAGATGCAGCGGCACACACAAGGCCTTAATGTTTTATTTGCAAAAAAAGCTTGGAGAGTTTGGAAATTGCGCATAATTACAAAGACTACCCCCAAGCCATTGGATCACAGTTCCAACGACGTAAAAACTTGTACCACCATCGCATCTAAGCTGCGGGGTGGATGTGATATTCTATGCCGCTGTCATTTTTGTTCGTAAACTAGCAAAATACGTGTAACTTGTGCCGTTACTTGTCTAACCACACAAAGTGTTTGTTCAAAAAACCATCCTACACTGAAATATCGAAACAACACACGGGGGTCCCACTTGACATTGATCAAATTTGGACCTAAAACTAACAAATCTGAAAGACAAGATTCGAACTGGCAACCTGAACTACAAAGTGTAAGTCGATAGCCTGAAACAACAACGGTTGTTGGCTTTGTCCCATAACTTGATTTTATACAGTATTACGTTGAGTAGAGTAGAGGGAGTGGCTCCTCAACACGTGCATGATCATTGACTCACTTACTGGTGGGTCCCATGTTATGATCTCTCTCTCCTCTCCATCGTCTAACCTTAGATGCACGGGCACACATGAAGAGTGGCGCTAGCTTGCCGTGGTCTTACTATAACTAAAAAGCTTGGAAAATAGAAGAATCGCCTGGAACAAGAGACATTGTGGATGGTCCAGACGGAGCTAACCACGGCTATCCTCCATGCCACGTTAGCATGATGAAGCTGTCTGGTTAGTGGGGTGTTTTCGACCGACTGGCTGGGTCCCGAGGTCGAACCATAGGGAGTACGTCTAATATAGTATATTTTTACATGCACATTTGTCCTCCGTGCCAAGACGTGGCACACCAAACCACACGGTTTCGGGGTCCTCCCTGGTGGTGCATGCATATTTTCTTCCTTGCCGAGACGTGGGACGCCCTACCGCGCGTTTTCTGGGTCCTCCTCGGCCGTAGCGCCGAAGCAAGTAAATGAGTCGTCAAATCACGAAAGAACACCTTTCCTGCCGAGTACATCAGTGAAGCACGGTGGCTAACTAGTTGGGCTAGTGCGACCAATTAGCTAGGCCGCCGCCACATTTTTTTTCACCTCTTTCTTTTATCTCCTTGCTGGCGGGTAAATTTAAATATCCACCGCGACGTTGCTCTGGTCTTTGGGCGCGACATGATTCTTATTTTTTTGATTGATATGAGCAGGCACGATAGCAATTAGTCACGATGACTCCGCCTGTATAACCCATTGCTCCCTGATGTGAAAAGTCATCGGCTGGTGTTTCCCCAAGGTGAAAACCAAAAGATTCACCATGCTCCTCGGCTGGCTAGCTCCCTATGCCTTTCTGTAGATTGCATTGCCTTTTATCCGTTTCGCCCCCTTTGCTTCCTCTCCCCATTACTTCTACCTGCTTCCATTACAGCGCACCAGATCATGGAGTCTGAGATGAGGCGCCTGACACACAATCTCCAGGCCAAGGATGCGGAGCTCAGGGCCAAGGACATGGAGCTCCTCCTTTATGCGCGGGAGTTCATGGAGCTTCAAAAGCGGCAGGCGTCCACCACAAAGATGATTGAGGCGTCGGTGGCGTTGCTGCAGAAAGCAGCAGATACGATAGGCGGTTAGGCGAGCTGGCTGGAGCGTGAGCGGGCCGATCGTGACGAGGTCCAGGATCGCCTCAACCACTTGGTGGCCATGTTGCCACGCACGTGTTGTGGCTGTGTGATGCCTACCGTCGTGCCAGTGCGACCATGTCCGGCGTCGGGCTAAACCCGTTTGACCACCCTGTCGATTTCAATGAGTTGCAGCTTCCTGACCTGGTCTCCTTCTTCACATATATCTCCGAGGAGCTGAGCCGTCTCCGCGCGATGGTGGGTGCGGAGCGGGACAAGGAGGGGTTGCGGGCTGCAGTCGCCGTTTCCAGGCGAATCCTCTCAGGGCTCGGTCACCGGAATCCATTCATGCCATTGGATGCCGTCTTTGACAAGCTGGCTCCTGTCGACCGGGAGTGGGCTCTACAGGTGGTGGCACCCTACATCACCAACGTCGTGCGCCTCGAGAAGCAGAGGGACTTCGGTGGTGTTTAGGTGTCCTCTGCATGGGCATGTCCATGTCTCGGTGCAACATGACCATTGGATCAAACTCAGATGGTGCAGATCAGTCACTGTAGCACAAAGCGTGTGGGTGTGTTTGGTTGCATTCTCATCTCAATATAGTTGTTCCCTCTTCATGCATGCTCATCTCAGCACCCCTCTTCATGCATGCTCCTAGTGTATTTGTGTTAACCTACTAGTGTGGACTCATGCATCCTTCATGCACTCTGCCAAACACCCAAAAGTGGGTCGATAAGGGAACTTTGGCTCCCATCCCGTGCACCCTTCATACACCCTGCCTAACACCGATTCGTGCTTCATATGGTTCATGTTCTGTGGAGTACTGTAGCACCGTACTTTACGCGCGATGTAGACCTAGTTCTGTTAACATGCGCACAACATCATTTGTTCATATAGTTACATTACTGTTCATTCTCGACCGTTCATTCTCGACCGGAGAGTAAAAAAAGGGGTACTATGTTACATTACTGTTCATATAGTTGACATGCGCACAACATCATTTGTTATCGTCATATCTTACTACACTAGCAACAAGATTATGTAGTACTGACGTATGAAACACTGCACATGCCTAGTAGTAGGAGCACTATGTAAGTTCAAGTGGTTGTCGTGTTTCGCACTCCATCGTAAGAGTGGAAAAACTTGTTGTATTCATTTTTTTCTTTAGAAACAGTGGACACGCTCTACCGTGCGGATCCTCCTCGATGGTCGTCGGGAACCTTGCTACTCACTTTTGCTGACATGTGAGATAGCCAGCATCAGGGTCCACTAGCCATGCACTAAATTACTCTGTCCTAGAGTGCCCACCTGCACGGTAGACTACCCCGATCGAAGTGCCACAGTAATGCCCAATGAGCCATCAAATCACAAAACCCCTACCTGTCCAGTAGTAAGTTGGACAAATGAAGCAACCATCATTTCACTCTTCTCCCTCAGCTTCCTCTCTTGAAGAAAACCCCAACTCACTTCTCCCTCATCTTGTTCCTCATTTCTTCGAGAAAACCCCGACCTGCTTCTGCCATTGTTCTTCTCTCGCAAAGAAGGAAAGGCGAGCGCGTCAATGGTGTTGATTCTGGCCAAGGCTGGGTCTTGCAACCCCGAGATTGATCCTATAACTCCCTATCTGTTCTTCTTTTGGGTTTGTGATTATGGTTTCTTTTCTTTTATTTCTATATGATAGTTTCTTGATGGACCATGGAGCATCGGACAAAGTGATGTCTATAGCTCTAGCCAAAACTGTCGAGGCTCAGGGTACGAAGAAGCGCAAGCACCCCACCAAGACTACCGTAGACAAGCTCAAGGCCATCGCCCTATCCAAGGCCCCCTCTCTGGGATTCCTCATTAAGAAAGTCCAGGTAATATCTCTTCTTGCCGATCTTTTTCTTAATCTTGATCGTGTTTTTTCATCTAACACGCAGTACTAGTACTAGTATTACAACTTTCTAGGTGATCTTGCATGTGATTTGTGTCTGCCAAATGATGGTTCTAAATTCCTCTTTTGACCAAAAGATGCGAGAGGTTGACACTGATTTCTTATAGATTACTTTCAACTACTTTATGAATATCAATGCTACCTTTGAAGAGAGTATATTAGCCTCAGTAACTTGTGTTACGGGTATTGCAAGTAATCCCTCTCCTCTCATGCCTTTGAAGACATGTTCTACTGTCTTTGTTCACTCACTTCTGTGCGTATATCTAGTTTTATATGGAGTAAAATATCGAAAATCATCTTATATTTCTGAACGGAGGTAGTAATAAAATATTTGGTTTCTGTTTGATATAGAACCAGGTCTGTGGTAGAGATGAAGTTCTCAAAGTCATGCTGTGTGAACTGGAAGACCTGAGGATGAGTTTTACTGCTAAACTATCCAGCTGATGCGTCCTTGTCGCCATGTGTCCTGAACTAGTGTTTTGCTGTAGCATTGTTGTCAAGCGAGTTCTCGAGGGTGTACTTCACCACAACAATTTCCTGGCTATTCCTTCGATTACGAAGGGTGTGGTTCTTGTAAAGCTTCCTAACAAATCCGATGCAGACTGTCTTCATCGTCATGATTATGAGTGGATAGACCACACTGTCGGATTTCGGGTTCCGGTAGACCCTTGAGGTTCGAACACTGGGGTGCGCGCGGAGATTTCTCCTTCTACCTACCGGAACCCCTCCGCCTCGCTAAGATCTAAGCTATGGAAAGAACAGCATAAGAGACACAGGGTTTATACTGGTTCGGGCCACCGTTATGGTGTAATACCCTACTCCAGTGTGTGGTGTGGTGGATTGCCTCTTGGGCTGATGATGATGAGCAATACAAGGAAGAACAGCCTCGCGAGGGTCTGTTCTTGGCTGGGGCGACGAACTGCTAGGAGGAGTTCAGTCACCCTTCTCTCTCTCTCTCTATTCTCGATTGCGATCCGATCCCTTCTACCCTGTGGGTGGCTAGTCCTATTTATAGGCAAAGGCCCTGGGCCTCTTCCCAAATATTGAGCGGGAAGGGCGCCAACAATTGGCCACTTTGAAGGGGAACATCTGGTACACTTATCCTGACTAAAGTTGGTCCTCGCCTGCCAAAGGCTCTGGTGGTGACGCTAGCTGGGGCTCCACAATGACTTCCTCCCTGCCGTTGGACTGGTCTTGGTCTCGTTGCACCAAAACGGGTGCCTTTGCTTGATGCTCTCGCCTACGCTTACTCCCTTTGCACCAAAGAGGAAAGGAGGACACTGCGTGCCTGGCGCTCGCCTGGCGCCTTTGGTCGTCATGGCTTGCGTCACGGGCACCTCGTGAGGTACCCCGCCTTGATCTCTCCGCCTCCTCGCGAGCCAGCCTGATGAGGTCGTGCCTGAGGAAGCTCCGTGTCGTCCGCCCCACGAGGCTTGGCCCCTTGCGAGGGTCTCGGGTCTGTGTTGATGAAGACGGGCCGTGCTGGGGCCCCCTTTGAGCCACGCCGCAGGACGGAGGCAGGCAAGTCTGGGGACCCCCGTTCCCAGAACGCTGATAGTAGCCCCCAGGCCCAAGGTGCGCCCGGACTTGGCCATGCAGGGAGGCGAAAGGGCAAGAGCGAAGCGCCGCGGGCCCTAACAACCTGCGGCCTTGGGCGCCGCGTGGCAGTTGATTGAACGTGAGCGCCTCAGCAACCGCGCGAGTTGATAAAGGAGCGGCATCTGCCTAGGCTTTGCTTTTTTGCTTTCTCCGGTTGCTACTCAGATCCCCTTTCTTGCCCTCTCCTTCCTTCCTCCAAAATTTCCAGATCTACTCCGACCGCGTGACCTAGGAAGCCATGGCGCCTCGTCAGTCCCCGGTCGGAGCTTGGTACTCGTCTGCCCCTGGAGTCACCGAACGTGTCGGAGACGAGCCTCGCCCGGTTGCGCCGGATGGCGACGGCGTAGGGCATCGATGGGGGGAAGGTGTTCAAGGCCGGCTCCGCCACCCCTGAGGGCCAAGGGAGCACCTTCTATCCGTTCTTTGTAAGCGCCAATGCTGCTGGCCTGGTGCCTCCCTTCTCCGAGTTCTTCTTCTCTGTCCTCCGCCATTATAAGATACAGGCTCTGCATCTCCACCCCAACTCCGTCCTTCTCCTGGCAATCTTCGCCTATTACTGCGAGGCTCACGTAGGGGTGCAGCCCTCAGTGGCCTTGCTGCGCCACTACTTCTACCTCCGGACCTCTCGCGGTCCTGCTTCCGTGTGCACGAGCTTCATCGCGTATGGTGGCGCCATTGCCATTTCGAACCCCGGGAAAAGGATTGAGGGCTTCAGGAGCAAGTGGGTCTTGGCAGATGCTGGGCGCATTCGCCCTCGGCTGATCTTGCCCATGGAGCGACCCACGAGCTCCAGCGATTGGGGTCGAGCGGAGCTCGCGGACCCCCGCGCGAAGCTGGTGTTGGAGAAGATGGAGGCGGATCTGAGGCCGGCCAACATGGCGGCGGCGAAGCTGACCGGCACGTCTCTGCTGAGGGAATTCCTGGAGCACCAGCTGGCTCTGCTTTGGCGGTACTCACTTCCGATGTGGAGGCCCCATCCGAGCCCCGCGGCCTTGGCTGACGAAGATCTGGTTGCGGTCCTCCAATCTCTGGTCAGGGGCGATGTGGCGAGGTTGGAGGGCGCTCCTACGCCCTTGTTCCTCCGCGATGACTGGGAGCAGGTAGTGGAGTCCATGCCCGTCTTCAACGGGGACGGGCCCGTGCCCATGGGAACTCCAGGGGAATCGGTGGACGTGTCCTCCGATGACTCCAGCGAAGAGGAGGAAGGAGGGGAGGGGGAAAAAGGGCCTGACTCCGAGGCGACTGACGGAGACTCGAGGGCTCCCCTCCCCCGATGCAAGTCCCGCGTTCTCCGCCTCTCTCCGAGCGATGACGACGAGGATGCTGACGTGCAAGATGGCGGGAGCTTGCCCCCGATCCCGAAGAAGGACAGGACCGGGCTGATCTCCCGCGGGTCTGTCCTGGCCCCGAGGCGGACCGCAGACGCGCCTTCCGCTTCCAAGCTTCCCGAGGTTGACCCTTCCAGACGGCTTTTGGGCTTCAAATTTGGCCGGAGGCCGCTTGAGCTCACTGACGACGACCCGTAAGCGCTTGATTCTTGTCTTTATTTCTTGTTCTGCTTCTGAGGCTTGACGTCCGCATCTCTTGGATAGGCTGGCGCCCGCAGCAAAGAAGCCGAAGGGAGCTCCTGAGGTTCCATCTGTGTCAGCGCCTCTTCCCGCAAAGGAAGGTGACCGCGACGCACGGGCTTCTCCTTCCCGGTCATCCTCGCGAGGCCTGGCTGAGCCGGCTGGGGTGAGCTCAGCTCCCATGGCCCAAGTGACTCCCGAGGTGCCTTTGCCTGCCTTTAATTCCTGCACATGTATCATGCCTTGGGGAGGTGTTTAAACTTGCGTTTGGCATTGAGATAACAGTGTGGACTGTAATATTTACTTTTGAATTCCTTGAAATTTACGCTTTTCCTTCCTACTTGCTTATGTTCTACACCGACAGAGCCCGGCCCCGCGCATACCTCAGCCGCCGTTAGCCCCGACCGGAAACCAGGACGGGACCAAGGAGTGAGGGGTACGTGACAAGTTAGGCTCCTGAGTCGCGATGCTCAGGAGTCCCCCTTGGCGCACGAACAGCAAGTAGGGAGGTGTGATGTGGGTGGATCTACCGTTCTACGTCTGCAGAGCCCGGCCGCGCGCATACCTCAACCGCCGTTAGCCTTTCGAAACTAAGGGTGAGGGGCTACGTGACCAGTTAGGCTCCTGAGTCGCGATGCTCAGGAGTCCCCCTTGACGCTCAAACGGCCTTCGTACCTTGGCTCCGCTCGGGGAGAGACGCGCGACGAACCAGGCCCGGGGGGGGGGCTGGCTGGGCGGCATGCGTCTGGGCGTGACCCAGGCACAGCCACCGTGCCGAGCCCCCTCGTGCGGCACTCCCGAGGGGAGGCGTTATGATGAGGCTATACACTGACCTCTGGGCTCCCTGAGGTTGATGCGGCCCGGGGGCCGCCCTTAGTTGTTTATCACCAGCGCGGAGCATAGCGCTTCCGTATGTGTACAAGCATAGCCGCCCCTCGGCAGTGTCGTCAGCCAGCGCGGATCATGGTGCTTCCACTGGTACGTGGGAGGGGGCTCCCCTCCGAGAGGAGCCCCCGGGGCATGTACAGCCCCGCCCTGACACGTGGCTGGCATGGTAGGGCCTGGTGAGGTGTATCTGGGCACCCGTGAGCTAGCGCGGGACTCACGGGGCCCTACCTCTAAGCGGGTTGCGCCTGGCACTGGGCCTTATCTTGTGATGTGTCCCTGCAAATTTGGTTAGATGCCGGCACTCTACGTCCTCGGGTCCCGGCCCTCGAGCTGGTCTCAGCCGTCGCTGGTATGCCAGGTCGCGATGCCGTGGACAAGGCCAGAGGGTGAGGGCTGGAGAGCCAGTAAGAGCCCTGAGTCGCGATGCTCAGGTACCCCCATTTAACGTGCAAGTGGTCGGCATGGAGAAGAAGAGGTGCCGTGGACAGGCATCAAATAATCAAGCATGATGGGTCGAACGCATAGCCGGAAATAAACGCAAAAGGGATACATGCCGCTGGGTCTGGCCCGAGCGACTTGGGGGATGATGCAGCCCGAGGGGCGCCCCTAACAAGGTAAGCTAACAACATGAAATAAAAGGGATACATGCCGTAGGGACGGACCCACGCGGCCTGGGAATAATGCAGCCCTGGGGGGGCGCTCCCAGCTGGAAATGAGACTTGAAAGATGTCAGCTGATGATGTTGAGGACGAAGGAGTGTTTGTGTAGCAGACTCGGTGGGCTGCGGAAGCCGATCCTCACGAGCCCCCAGGCCCAGGGGCCTCGGGAGGCTCCGAAGGCGCTGGTGGCTCCTCGCGGACCATCTCCATCTCCGCCAGGGCAGCGGAACGCCTGGCCTCTTGAGCCTCCATGATACCCCTCATGAGGCGCTGGTACGTGGCAGCCACGTTCGGCAAGCCATAAGGCATGCGAATGTAGCTGTGGGGTGGACCTTCGCAGCGCCCCACTCGCGAGGCCAGAGGCACTCCAGAGAGGCGACTCGATTGAGCCCTGGTATGTCGATGCAGACGCGCAGCCCACCATCCTCGCCTGGATGGGGAGCCACAGCTGGTAGGCGGCGGCCGCCTTTCATGACTCTTGACTCCTGTAGCTCCTGAATGGCCTTGCTGACGAACTCCTGAGGGTCTGGCTCTCCTTGCCTTACTCCTTCTTGAGGGAAAAGCGCTTCGAAACACGCCTCCATGTGGTGCCCAAGCACCTCCCTCGTGACCTTAGCCAGGTCGGTGGCCCTCCAGGGGAGAGCCCCTGAGCCCTGCCTGAGGAGTGCGCCGGGCGCGCTTTCCTATGCGATGGAAGGAGGTTCCCCCTAGGCAGGCGCGGGCCCTGAGGGGCCTGCCTCCTGAGGGGCCGGGCCGGACGATGTCTTCTTCTTCTTGGGGGCGGTCTCGGGAAGCCTCCTGCTTCCGCGATCCGGGTCTTCCAGTGATGCGGCGTGAAAGGCTCTCTCCAGGGAACACACCGTGTCCTTCTCTTCACAGGGCACCGTGATGACTCCGCCACTTCCTGGCATCTTGAGGATGTTGTAGCCGTGGTGAGTTACGGCCATGAACTTGGCCAGTGCTGGGTACGCAAGGATGGCGTTGTACGGCAGGCGAATGTGGGCGACGTCGAAGTCGATGAGCTCGGTGCGGTAGTTGTCGCGTGCCCCGAAAGTGACAGGGAGGCGGACCTGCCCAATCGGGACCGTGGAGCCGTCGGTGACTCCGGAGAAAGGCTTGGTTGGCTGAAGCTGGTTGTAGGGCACTTGGAGATTGTTGAATGTTTCCACGGACAGGACGTTGAACCCTGCCCCGCCATCAATGAGGGTCCTGGTGACCACCACGTTGCTGATGATTCGGGAACAAAGCATCGGGAGGACTCCGGCTGTGGCCGCACACTTGAGCTGATCTGCTGAGCTGAACGTGATGGCACACGCCGACCACCTGAGAGGGCGCGTGGCTTCGAGCTTGGGGAGGACTGCATTCACTTGACGGGTGAACTGCTTGAAGATGCGTTGAGAGGTTGGGGCTTGAGCCCCGCCCAGGATGCAGGCGATCGCGGGCGGCTCCTGGAAGCCCCCAGCCCCCTTGTCCTGATGGCGGTCCTCGTTTCTCCTTGGCTGTGGTGGCAGCAGAGGGAGGCCTGCGTTGCCTTGCGGGCGATCCTCGCGAGGCTGATCCCTCCAGTCTCCCTCGCGAGGCGGGTCTTGCCAGCGATCCTCACGAGGTCGATCGCGCCACCCTTGGCGCGGGCAGTGGTCTTCCCAGCGTCCTGGGTTCCTTCCTCCTCCTCGACCGTAGCCTCGGTCACCGTGGTCGGGGCGACGGCCGATCCTTCCTTCTCGCATGGCTCGGAGCTCTTGACATTCGTTGGTGTTGTGGGTGTGGAGGTCGTGGTACACACAGTACCGACTGCCCTTGGAAGATTCGGGCTGATCTCTGCCCCGCTTGGTGTCTGGTTCTGCCGTGAGCACGGCAGCCCCCTTGTGCTTCACATCCTTGGCCTTGGGCTTCTTCTCTTCTGGGTCTGCGGCAGGCAGATCGAGGAGGGAGATAAGCCCTTGTTCAGCCCTGGCGCACTTGGTTGCCATGTTGAACAACTCCAAGGAAGTGCACAGGTCTTCATGCATCGCCAGCTCCTCCTTCATCTTGACATCGCGCACGCCGTCGGAGAAGGCTGAGATGATGGCCTCCTCGGTCACCTTGGGAATCTTGAGGCGTGCGTTGTTGAACCGCTGGATGTACTTCTGCGGGGTCTCTCCGGGTTGTTGCTTGATGCGGCGCATGTCCCTCACGGCGGGTGGCCGGTCGCGAGTACCTTGGAAGTTGGCGATGAAGCGGGTGCGCATCTCGTCCCTGGAGGAGAGCGTGCCTGGAGCCAGGTTCAGGAGCCAGGTGCGGGCCCCGTCCTTGAGCGCCATGGGAAACCAGTTCGCCATGACCTTCTCGTCTCTGTTGGTAGCTTCGATGCCCAGCTCATAGAGCTGGAGGAACTCCGCAGGGTCGGCCGTGCCGTCATAACGAGGAGGCAGGTCTGGCTTGAACTTGCCGGGCCACGCGACGCTGCGTAGCTCGGTGGTGAAGGCACGGCAGCCTGCTGTGGCCACGGGAGGCCTTGGGTGATGGAGAGCTTGGTCTTGCATGTCCCCACGCGTTGCAGCTGGGAGCAGCGCGGGGTCTTGATGTGCGGGAGCAGGAGCATGGTCGCGGCGTGCCGGAGCAGGGACCGCTCGGGCAGCTTCTTGTGGGCGAGGGACTTCTTGGCAGCTCTGCTCTTGCCGCGCTGGCACCTAACAGAGCGGGTTCCGCCCAGGGGCCACGCGCCTTGGAGCCATGGCGCCTTCTTGAGGAGGAGGCGGCTAGGGCGCCCCCGGAGCTTCGTCACCCGCGCGGGGCGGGGTGCGGTGCAGCGGAACGGACGGCGCAGGAGAGCCCCCTGCGGCATGGATGAGCTCGGCAACGCGGTCGAGCCATTCTTCGTAGACGTCGTCGACGGGATGGTAGCGCAGGATCTCGTTTACCGCGATGAGCGCAGCTCGAGCCTCCATGGGTGTGCGGAGCGCGCTGGACGAAGAACCAGCTGGGGTGAGCGAGGGAGTAGCGGTGCGGCCGTCTTGCCGCACGGACGGATGCTGAGACGACGCTTGCTCCTCGTCCCCCCGCCGGGCCGGTGGCGGCGTTGACGGTAAGTGACGGGGAATGGCGAGGACGCCCGCCGACAGGAGCCGTCTGGGCGACGCGGGAGGCGAGAGCGGCCCGACGCTCGGCGCGGGCCCGACAAGCGTCAGACATGGACGCGATGGTCGGAGGAGAATGGGGTGGTGGAAGACGAATTCCGGCGCACCCCTACCTGGCGTGCCAAATGTCGGATTTCGGGTTCCGGCAGACCCTTGAGGTTCGAACAATGGGGTGCGTGCGGAGATTTCGCCTTCTACCTACCGGCACCCCTCCGCCTTGCTAAGATCTAAGCTATGGAAAGAACAGCACAAGAGACACAGGGTTTATACTGGTTCGGGCCACCATTGTGGTGTAATACCCTACTCCAGTGTGTGGTGTGGTGGATTGCCTCTTGGGCTGATGATGATGAGCAATACAAGGAAGAACAGCCTCGCGAGGG
>NC_041386.1:343135251-343142461 GCF_002162155.2 Triticum dicoccoides
TCTCTCTCTATTCTTGATTGCGATCCGATCCCTTCTACCCTGTGGGTGGCTAGTCCTATTTATAGGCAAAGGCCCTGGGCCTCTTCCCAAATATTGAGCGGGAAGGGCGCCAACAATTGGCCACTTTGAAGGGGAACATATGGTACACTTATCCTGACTAAAGTTGGTCCTCGCCTGCCAAAGGCTCTGGTGGTGACGCTGGCTGGGGCTCCACAATGACTTCCTCCCTGCCGTTGGACTGGTCTTGATCTCGTTGCACCGAAACGGGTGCCTTTGCTTGATGCTCTCGCCTGCACTTGCTCCCTTTGCACCAAAGAGGAAAGGAGGACACTACGCGGCTGGCGCCCGCCTGGCGCCTTTGGTCGTCATGGCTTGCGTCACGGGCACCTCGGGAGGTACCCCGCCTTGATCTCTCCACCTCCTCGCGAGCCAGCCTGATGAGGCCGTGCCTGAGGAAGCTCCGTGTCGTCCACCCTACGAGGCTTGGCCCCTCACGAGGGTCTTGGGTCTGTGTTGATGAAGACGGGCCGTGTTGGGCCCCCCTTTGAGCCACGCCGCAGGCCGCAGGCAGGCAAGTCTGGGGACCCCCGTTCCCAGAATGCCGACACACACTGTTAGGTTCTCCAAGGTTGACGAGATGGTGATGGTGCTGGTAGACATCTCTCACGAAGTCCATGGCCTAGTCAGTTATGCAGGGTTCATCCCGTAGGTCGGTGGCAACAAATAGTATGCCGAGTTTAATTAGTGCAACTTTGCTTGTCTATAGTAAGTACTATTGTTCAGTACTTGATTTGTGTGTGTGAACTCTGTATTGTTTAGTACTGCCGCTTTTGTTGTGTTGTGTGTCGTGAGAACAGTCTATGTTAATGTCTGTCCACTCAATTCAGTCTGTATGTTTTGAAGTATCCAGATCATCTTTTTTGTGAGGACGGTTTATCAATTATGGTTACGCTCCAATATCTGTATGCATCATAGGGTTTATCGCACCCACCAGGATTTCCAGTCCATACGATTTGTCACGACCTTTGGACTGTCCTGCTTGTGGGAGTAAGTGGGGAACCTGCATGCCACGCTTAATTGGATGACCAATCTTCTGTTTAGAACTTGAACATAGTGATTTCCTGGTAAGAATTCACTCGTGTCACATCATGTAAATCTTATTGATTTATTGTCTAAATCTTATTGATTTAATGTCATGTTTTCTTACTTTTGCTGCAATTTTACGATGCAGGTTTTGCCATGTCACATTCGTCACAGAATAAATCGTTTGGTTTGCTCTATGATGGTTATTTTTGCATGTTTCACTTCTTATGTCGTGTCATTAACGAAGGCACCGTCCATCACATATATTACTGGACACAATTGGATCAGTCTATTGTCTGAGTACAATCTGAAGCCCTACAATGAACTGTAGTTTGGTTTAACAAACACGCCACAATTAGTCCTTCTCGCATTTAAAAGAAATGAAGAAAAAGACTGGATCAAGGTCACAGAGCCTAGTCAAGTTAGAAAGCTGATCATAGCAAACCAGAGATGATCGCTACTGTCTCGCACATCGATACCACCTTCAGCAATGGATCAAGCACTTGCACCTTCTCCGACGGCACTTCCTCTAGCACTAACAATGGCATTAGCTCAGTCTGATCCACCTAAGGTGTAATGCCCTCGATGCGGCTATATCTCCCATGTGTCGAAGCACGACTTAGAGGCATAACCGCATTGAAAGCAATGTCGCAAGTGAGGTAATCTTCACAACAACCATGTAGTTCAATAAGGGAAAGAGATACATAGTTGGCTTACAATCGCCACTTCACAATATACATGAATAAAGCATTACATCATCCAGATACAATCAGGGTCTGACTACGGAACCAAAATAAAAGAAGACTACCCCAAATGCTACACAGATCGCCGATCGCCCCCAACTGGGCTCCACTACTGATCAACTAGAACGAAACAACACAAAGGACAAGATCTTCCTCGAGCTCCTCCTTGAGCTTGGTTGCATCACCTGTACGATATCATCGGCACCTGCAAGCTGGTTTTGGAAGTATCTGTGAGTTACGGGGACTCAGCAATCTCACACCCTCGCGATCAAGACTATTTAAGCTTATGGGTAGGGTAAAAGGTATGAGGTGGAGCGGCAGCAAGCGACTAGCATATATGGTGGCTAACATACGCAAATGAGAGAAAGAAGAGAAGGCAAAGCATGTTCGAGAAACTATGATCAAGAAGTGATCCTAGAACAACCTACGTCAAGCATTACTCCAACACCGTGTTCACTTCCCGGACTCCACCGGAAAGAGACCATCACGGTTACACACATGGTTGATGCATTTTAATTAAGATAATCTTTAGGTTTTCTACAACCGGACATTAACAAATTCCCATCTGCCCATAACCGTGGGCACGGCTTTCAAAAGTTCAAAACCCTGCAGGGGTGTCCCAACTTAGCCCATCACAAGCTCTCACAGTCAATGAAGGATATTCCTTCTCCCAAGACAAACCGATCAGACTCGGCATCCCGGTTACAAGACATCCTCGGCAATGGTAAAACAAGTCCAGCAAAGCCACCCAGATGTGCCGACAAATCCCGATAGGAGCTACACATATCTCGTTCTCAGGGCACACCGGATGAGCAAGATGTCGGGTGGGCCAGCCCAGAGTTGCCCCTGGTAGCTCCGAACATCTCTTAGTTGGACCAACACTTACACAAGCACTGGCCTCAGGGGGTTAAAATAAAGATGACCCTTGGGTTGTCCTAACCCAAGGGAAAAAGAGGCTAGGTGGCGAATGGTAAAACCAATGTTGGGCCTTGCTGGAGGAGTTTTATTCAAGGCGAACTGTCAAGGGGTTCCCATTATAACCCAACCGTGTAAGGAACGCAAAATCCGGGAACATAACACCGATATGACGGAAACTAGGGCGGCAAGAGTGGAACAAAACACCAGGCATAAGGCCGAGCCTTCCACCCTTTACCAAGTATATAGATGCATTAATTAAATAAGAGATATTGTGATATCCCAACAAAATATCCATGTTCCAACAAGGAACAAACTCCAATCTCCACCTGCAACTAACAACGCTATAAGAGGGGCTGAGCAAAGCGGTAACATAGCCAAACAACGGTTTGCTAGGACAAGGTGGGTTAGAGGCTTGGTTTAACAATATGTGAGGCATGATAATTAAGTGGTAGGTATCGCAGCATAGGCATAGCAAAAGAGCAAGCAACTAGCAAGCAAAGATAGAAGTGATTTCGAGGGTATGGTCATCTTGCCTAAAATCCCGCAAGGAAGAAGAACGAGTCCCTGAAGAAGACAAACGGACATAGATGAACAGGTCCTCACAAACGCGACGTTATCGGAACCAACCCGAAGAAGCAACACCGGAAAGAAGCAAACAATCATGGTAAACAACCATCACATAATCATGGCATAATGCACAATCAAGTATGATGCATGTCCGGTTTAATGAAGCACGGCATGGCAAAGTGCACAAGCAACCCTACAAATTAAGTGGAGCTCAATATGCAACTCCGTTGCATATTAACGAAACACCACGTGACTTATTTAGTTCGATCTTGTTTATGTACCCAACAATATTAAATTTTGTTAAACATGGCAAGAGGGTGAAGCAAATGAAAACTACCTATCTTGTCAAGTTTAAATGAGGCCGGAGACAACGAACAACAATTCCAGAAAATCCTCATATGCATATATTAGGTTTGGTACTGTTCTGCCCTAAACACAATTTTAGAGTTTTTAAACATGCAAATCAATGTGACCATGTTAATCTAGACATTTTTCTACCCCATTTACATATAAAGATTATTTAAAACCGAGCTACGGTTATTTAGTTATGAAATAAAGCATTTTAGCATGGCATTTAAGTAAATTAATGCAAACAGCAGTTTAAACATTTTAAACATGCATGAAAGTTGGATATTGTGAAACTACATGAAATTCTAGTCATTTTACATATATAGTTTATTTAATTCCGATTCACGGTTTGTGAGTTACTATATGCATGAACATGAGGTGCTTTCTTTTAAAAACTGCAGTCTCTGGATTAATGCGAAAATCGCAGCGTCAGGAAAAAAACAACGGGCTGAAAAGTTGGGCGCTAGGCTGGGCTCTCACCATGGGCAAAGCCCAGTCGGTGGAGGGGCTGGGCCGCAGCAGGCCGACTTAGATCTGGGTCATGGCCCATGCGATAGGAGGAGGCCCAGGGAGCAGAAGGGCCGGCTGGACCGGGCGACGCAGGCCCAAGCGCGTGCGAGCGGAGGAGGCACGAGAGCAAGGGGATCGTCCTCCTCTCTCACGGAAAAACAGCGGCGGCAGTTCCAGCGGTCAACGTCGACATGGGATGGTGGGTCCTGTCGGGGAGGCGATGGGAGGTTGGATCTGCGGCGGTGGAGCTCAGATCCGGGGCACCTGGCCTGGATGTGGCCGGAGCAGGACGACGGTGAGGCAGAGCGCCAGATGAACGGCGGTGGGGCATGCTGTTACCTGCGGGAGAGAAAGAGAGAGCCAGCGAGGTGAGAGGAATCGGAGAGCCAAGAAAGGGAGAAAAAGGGTGCAAGGCAGGGGACCTACTGGGTTCACCGGCGACGTTCACTGGAGGCGGCGGGGTTTGGCAAAGATGAAGGAATGGTGGGGCGTCGGGGAAGCTCGGGATCGGGCTCCTCCCGATCCAGGTCGAGCGGAGCAGGGGCGCGCTGGCTCGCGCGCGAGCAGCTCGGCCGTGCGGACCTGGGCGGTGCTCGGGCAGACGGGTGGATCGAGGAGGGGATGGATTGGATCGGCTTGGTGGTTAGTTGGGCGCTGAAATAAAGGAGACTGGCGGCGGGGATGGATTGGATGGATGGAAGGATGGGACAGGATGCCATATTCCCCATAATATACGCTGGTGGGTTAGGTTAGGGGCTAACGGAACCCTCCGATCGTAAATGGACGACCGAGAATAAAAGGTTAGAGGAGTCCAAATAAGAAAACGGAGACGTTTTGTAGATGTTTGGGGATGATCCGGACATAGCGGTGGCGACAGTCCGGGTCGGGTTCAGGACAACTTTCGGACGCGCGCGCGAGGAGGGCCGTGGGCTGACGAGAGAGGTTAGGTTGGGTCTGGCGGATTGTGAAGAGCGGGTTGGTCTGAGAGAAGAGGGGAGAGATGCAGCCCGGCATGGTTTCCGGAGACCGAAAATGTCCGACATTAGACCGGCTATACTGCCGCTATAGTTATTCGTTGGGGCGTCAAACGATCTCCGAATGCGATGAAACTTGACAGGCGGTCTATCTACACTATTATAAGACCACATGTCAACTCTCATCCCATTCCGAGAACACTTTCCGACCACTTATAAAATACTATTTCGGACATGCCGCGGGCGCGTGCAAGTGTGGTTGGGCTCAGAACGGACAACAGAGAGAACTCGGAGAACCCGGACGAATGCAAGTTTTAAAACATGATGATGCAATGCACATGATGACATGATAAGATGCAACACGCAAGCAAATGACATGACAATGACATCGAATAACTGGAAGACACCTGGCGCAACGGTCTCGAGGCGTTACATAAGGATTGGGCACCGACCGCGTCAGCGGATCAGGCTGATCTACCGGAGGATCAGGCATCGACACCGGCACCTGCTCCGACACTAGCACCAGCTCCACAAGGATGACCATCTTCGATAACAGCAGCAGCAACACTACTAGTCGCACCGGCACGAGCACCAGCAATGACTCCAGCACTTGCACCAACACTTGAAGTTGCACTTGCATCCGCTCCGGCCCGTGCAGCGGCAACGGTACCAGCAGTTGCACTAGCAGCAGACTGTGCTACAGTTCATGCTGCATATACCAAAGTCCTTACAAAAACCGACATCTCCACCTTCTTGGTAAGCATTGGTTGCCCAAGTGCTTCATTCTTTTTTCTTTCCATGCTGTTTTACATGATTCACGGTGTTGATCTAACTGTTTGTGTATGTCTTCTTGTTTGAAAACAGAGAATTCATAGAGCAATGAGGGAGTCGTTCAACAATCCAGGTGACCATGGCCAAGTTTCTCTTACCATGCGCCACCTTGGTATGAATGAACCTGCTCAATATACCATAAGTACAAAGCATGGTCGCATGATGATTGATGCTAAAGGATGGTCAAGGTTCAAATCTAAATCAAATATTGTGGTAGGGGATGATGTCAAAATCAAACTTTCTCGGCAACGAGAGATGGTCCAAATTAACTTTGAAATTCTTCAGTAGCAGCACATAATTGACGAACTAATCTATCCTCCGGGAGATTTTGATGTAATAATATGGCATGGTAAAACAAGTGTCCTATGTGTATAAGTAATACGACAATATTATTAATCATGTAGGATATCGTGAAAGAATTGCAACTCTGATTGCTGGTTAGGAACTGTTGTTCGATTTCATTCTTACCACTGCCGTGCTTTATTCAATTTTCTGTATTCCCCTTGCGATAGCTTCTAAAACCAGCGCCATACCGATCGCTTGCAATATGAAATGTGCTTAGTTAGAACACATGGGCCCCCAAACATGCAGGCCTACTGGCCTGTGGCCGAAAGACCAGAACCGTAAGCCTGTCTGAGTATTATATTCTCAGCTGAACCCCCATATTATGTTATATATATTCCCCTTGATTTTTCTTATGTATAAAGTTGTGATAGAAAAGAATTTTATATTTCTTTACAGAGGGAGTATCTCTCTGTCAAAAATATATTTATGTGTAACTAGTTACTCCTGCCTTTCTACTTCCTTTCACTGATATGTGGGGCATCCGGCAATGGGGTCCACGTTCCATGCACCAAATTAGAGTGCACAACTGCACGGTAGACTCACCCCGGTCGTAGCACCGCAGTAGTGCCCAATGAGCTGTCAAATCACAAAAAACCAACCTTTCCAGCTTTAGCAGTAAGCTGGACGAACCAAGCAGCAATATTTCACTCGGCCTGAATACTCTTATCCCTCATCTGCTTGTTCAGAGAATACTGTAACACCCTAGTTTCCGTCATATCGGTGTTATGTTCCCGGATTTTGTGTTCCTTACGCGGTTGGGTGATAATGGGAACCCCTTGACAGTTCACCTTGAATAAAGCTTCTCCAGCAATGCCCAACCTTGGTTTTACCATTTGCCACCTAGCCTCTTTTCCCTTGGGTTTCCGGAGCCCAAGGGTCATCTTATTTAAA
>NC_041386.1:343142714-343152197 GCF_002162155.2 Triticum dicoccoides
GCCACTTGCAGCGCCACCTCGGGGAAACTCGAGGTTTGGTTTTAGTTGTACGTAGTGTTCATCTAAGTGTGCCCTGAGAAAGAGATATGTGCAGCTCCTATCGGGATTTGTCGGCACATTCGGGCGGTGTTGTTGGATTTGTTTTAACTTGTCGAAGTGTCTTGTAGAACTGGGATGCCGAGCCTGATCGGAATGTCTCATGAGAAGGTAGATCCTTCGTTGACCGTGAGAGCTTGTCATGGGCTAAGTTGGGACACCCCTACAGGGATTTGAACTTTTGAAAGCCGTGCCCGCGGTTATGGGCAGATGGGAATTTGTTAATGTCCGGTTGTAGATAACTTGAACCTTAACTTAATTAAAATGAATCAACTGTGTGAGTTACCGTGATGGTCTCTTCTCGGCGGAGTCCGGGAAGTGAACACGGTGTTGGAGTAATGCTTGTCGCAGGTTGTTCTCTAGTTCTTCGTTCACGCTTTGCCTTCTCTTCTCGCTCTCTTTTGCGAACAGGTTAGACACCATATATGCTAGTCGCTTGCTGCGGCTCCACATATTACCTTGCCTTTCCTATAAGCTTAAATTGTCTTGATCGCGAGGGTGCGAGATTGATGAGTCCCTGTGGCTCACAGATTACTTCCAAACAAGATGCAGGGCCAGATGATTCTGTTCCAGATGATGCGCTTGAGCTCAAGTGGGAGTTCGACGAGGACTCACGCCGTTACTATGTGTCTTTCCCTGATGATCAGTAGTGGTGCCCAGTTGGGGCGATCGGGACCGTGTCGCATGTTGGGTTGATCTTTTATTTTGGCACCGTAGTCAGGCCATGAGTGATTGGATGATGTAATGCTATTTATGTACTTTGTTTGACATGGCGAGTGTAAGCCAACTATGTACCTTCCCCTTTTATTATCTATTTACATGGGATGTTGTGAAGATTGCCTTACTTGCGACATTGCTTTTAATGCGGTTATGCCTCTAAGTCGTGCTTCAACACGTAGGAGATATAGCCGCATCAAGGGCGTTACTAGTTGGTATTAGAGCCTTCCCCGACCTTAGGAGCCCCCACTGCTTGATCGTTTTTAGCAGCCGTTGTTGAGTCTAGAAAAAATGTTTTGAGTCATTTAGGAATTATATATCGGAGAGTTTAGGAATTCTTTTTACTCCCCAGTCCCTTCATCGCTCTGGTAAGGCATCCTGACGTAGAGTTTTGACTCTTCTCTTCTCAAATTTCACTAAAAAAATTTAGGATCATGTGGGTATCTTGGAATCGTTCCGATGGATTTGTGACGAGAACATTGTTCTAGGTGCCTCCTGTCATTTAGGGGTTGTGGCAGTGTCCCAGGGAGTTGAGCTCCGAGGTGTTGTCGTCACAATTTTATCGTTGCAGTTCTGGAATACCTGAGTTTAGTTCGCCGACATCGAAAATCTCTTTTATGCAGTTGTTGGTGAGATAACCTCCACGCCACCCAGTACTGGGGCGGGAGTTCGGGATTATTGCCATAACTTGTATAACGGATGCTTTTCGAAGGTTGAGGTAGATGGTTTCCGAAGTTTTTCTCGGTTATGTGTTGAAGGATGGATACAGTTGGATGTAGGATTTGCTAGATTTGGGTGAGATATTATGCTTCCCCTGTATCCCCAACACCTGATTGCATAACCGGAAAGGTTTGGGAGTTTCATAGGTGGGAATTCTTGTAGCTCTAGTTCTTCTTCCACGGATATTTGGTTTGATATTGGGATTTCTTACCGAGTATTCATTCTTGTTCCGTACCTTGTTGATTTATTCCTCTACCTAAATTCTAAGTGGCTTCTCAATTTATGGTATGTGACCATTTCAAGTGGAATGCATTCGTTCTTATGTTTGGATGTGAAGACTATTTGTTGCAATTTCAACCCGCTTGATTTAGCTTCAATTTTATCTGCCACTGTGCTAACGGATGTCACCCTCTTCAGGATGGCTCCCACTAAGAGCAACAATCAGAATCAGAATCAGGATCCTCCATCACCTCCCCCTCCTCCGGAGGCATGGCAAGCTGTGATGGCTGCTACCAATGCAAACACGCAGTTGATCATGCAAATTCTTCAAGAGCGCAACCAAGCGAACCAAGGCAACCAAGGCAACAATCAGAATCACTTTGCTACACTCAACCAGTTCCTTGCTAACCAGCCAAAGACCTTCAGCAATTGTGTTGATGCAACTGATGCTGACGATTGGCTTGTGGACTTGTGCAAGCATTTCGAGTGCAGTAACGTCAGGCCTGAGGATTTTGTCAAGTTCGCTTCCTTCCAACTCAAAGACCAAGCTGCAGAATGGTTCCAGCAGTACAAGGATTCCAGAGGAGGCCGTGTGATTACCTGGGATGAATTCAGTCAAGACTTCAAAGCTCATCATATTCCTCAGAGCGTGGTTGAAAGCAAGCGTGAGGAATTCCGCAACCTGAAGCAAGGCTCTTTGTCTGTCTATGACTACAACAAGTTGTTTCAGAAGCTCGCCCGCTTTGGTAAGCAGGACGTCCCTGACGAGAAGAGCGTGATATACCAGTTCAGTGGTGGTCTCAAAGAAGAAATCCAGCTAGCTCTTGTTCTCTTTGAGCCCTTGAGGTACGATGAGTTCTACAACATGGCATTGAAGCAAGAGGCTGCTCAACTGAAGTGTGATGCTTCCAAGAAGCGAGTCAGAGATGCTACTCCTTCTTCCTCTACTCAAGTGGCCAAGCAGCAGAAGTATTGGCTTCCTCCTCCTCTGTTCTGTCAGCCGTATCAGCAGAAGAGCAAAGGTGGCAGTGGATCTTCCCACCCACCCAACCCTGGCTTTCAGAACAAGACTTCGTCTCAAGCTCCAAGATTGAGTGCTCTGTATCACCGTCCGCTTTCAAAGGTCACGTGCAACAAGTGCCAACAGAAGGGTCACTATGCCAACAAATGCTTCAACCAGAGGCGTCTCCCTCCTCCTCCTCCTGTGAGATCGGCAAGTACAGTTGTGGTCAAGCATAACCCCAAGCACGCCAAGGTCAACTTGCTGAATGCAGCTCAGGCAGAGGACTCGCCAGATGTCATCATGGGTAACCTTCCTGTTAACAATGTTCCTGCAAAAGTTCTTTTTGACACTAGTGCATCGCTTTCTTTTATTTCAACACCATTTGTTGCCAAGCATGATTTTGTGACCGAAAGGATTCCTTTCCTGTTGAAGATTGTGTCTCCGGGCAAGCAAATGACTTCTAACAATTGCGTCCCAGATGTCTCTATCACGTTAGGCGACTACAAGTTTCTTTCTTCTCCGGTGGTTCTTGGTAATTCGGATATTGATCTTATTCTCGGAATGGATTGGCTTTCTAAGCACAAGGCACATCTTGATTGTGCTGCCAGGCAGATTCAATTGACTCATTCGTCTGAGGATGTAATTGTCTTTGCCACTCGTGATGATACCATCCGTCTGTTTTCTCTCAATGAGAAGGGTGAACTGGATGCCATCTCACAAATTCCAGTCGTTTGCGAATATCAAGACGTCTTTCCAGAAGAGCTTCCAGGAATGCCTCCGCACCGGCCAGTTGAATTCGTCATCGATCTTGAGCCTGGCACAGAACCGGTTTGCAAGCGTCCTTACAAGCTCGGACCTGAAGAGTTGAAGGAGCTGAAGAAGCAACTCGATATTCAAGAGTGAATGGGTCTCATTCGACCTAGTTCCTCTCCGTGGGGTTGTGGAGTACTCTTTGTGAAGAAGAAGGATGGAACGGACCGACTTTGTGTTGATTACCGTCCATTGAACAAGAAGACTATCAAGAACAAATACCCACTTCCCAACATCAACGAGCTGTTCGAACAACTCAAAGGTGCCCAAGTATTCTCCAAGCTTGATCTCCGTATGGGTTATCACCAGATTCGAATCCGTGAGCAAGATATTCCCAAGACGGCTTTCAGGACAAGCTATGGTTCATATGAATACACTGTCATGTCTTTTGGCCTCGTCAACGCTCCTCCGACTTTCTCTCGCATGATGAACTTCGTCTTCAACGCCTACACCAATGACTTTGTTTTGGTCTATCTCAACGACATTCTGGTCTTTTCTAAGAACAAGGAATATCATGCCAAGCACTTGCGTTTGGTGCTTGATAAGCTCAGGGAACAGCAGTTCTACGCCAAGTTCTCAAAGTGCGAATTTTGGCTCGATGAGGTTCTTTATCTTGGGCATATCATCTCTGCCAAGGGCATTGCGGTGAATCCTGAGAAGGTGTCTGCAATTGTGAATTGGGAACCACCTCAGAACATGAAGCAACTCCCTAGCTTCCTCGGTCTCGCAAGCTACTGTCGAAGGTTCGTTGAGAACTTTTCAAAGATCGCGAAGCCTCTTTCAAATCATCTCCAGAAGCACGTCAAGTACGTTTGGTCTCCGGAATGTGACATCGCTTTCAACACTTTGAAAGAGAAATTGGTCACTGCTCCAGTTCTGACTCCTCCTGATGAATCCAAACCGTTCGAGGTCTTTTGCAATGCCTCTATTCAAGGTCTTGGTGCAGTGTTGATGCAAGAGAAGAAAGTTGTGGCTTATACTTCTCGCCAGTTGAAGCCCAACGAGAAGAACTACCCCACTCATGACCTCGAGTTGGCGGCAGTTGTGCATGCTCTTTTGACTTGGAGACATCTCTTATTGGGAAGAAAAGTGGACATCTTCACTGACCACAAGAGTCTCAAGTACATCTTCACTCAGCCTAATCTCAACCTCAGGCAGACTCGATGGGTCGAAATGATTCAAGAGTATAATCCAAGTATCGAGTATACTCCAGGCAAGGCCAATGTGATTGCTGACGCTTTGAACAGGAAGGCTTATTGCAATAGTCTGATTCTCAAGCCTTATCAACCCGAGCTTTGTGAAGCTTTTCACAAACTCAATCTGCAAGTTGTTCCTCAAGGTTTCCTCACCAACCTTCAAGTCTCTCCTACCTTGGAAGACCAGATTCGCGAGGCTCAACTTCTTGATGCTATGGTGAAGAAGGTGAAGATTGGGATTGCCAAGAGCCAACCCAAGTACATGTGCTACCGCCTTGATGACAAGGATACTCTCTTCTTCAAGGATCGTATTGTTGTGCCCAAAGGTGACCTTCGTAAAGTGATCATAAACGAAGCTCACAATTCACTCCTCTCCATCCACCATGGGAGCACGAAGATGTATCAGGACCTCAAGCAGGCTTATTGGTGGACTCGAATGAAGCGCGAGATTGCTCAGTTCGTGAATGAATGTGATGTCTGTAGAAGAGTGAAGGCAGAACACCAAAGGTCAGCTGGTCTCCTCCAACCTCTTGCAATTCCAGAATGGAAGTTTGACCACATTGAGATGGACTTCGTGACTCGGTTTCCAAAGTCCAAGCGTGGCAATGATGCTATATTCGTTGTCATCGACAAACTCACTAAAGTGGCTCACTTTCTTCCTATCAAAGAGTCTATCACTGCAGCTCAATTGGCGGAGCGGTATACCTCTCGGATTGTCTCTCTGCATGGTATTACACAGGTGATCTCTTCAGACCGTGGCAGCATCTTTACCTCCAAGTTTTGGGATTCTTTTCAGAAGGCCATGGGCACCAACATCCGCTTCAGCACAACTTTCCATCCTCAAACTAGCGGTCAAGTCGAGCGTGTCAATCAGATTCCTGAAGATATGCTCAGGGCTTGTGTGATCTCCTTCGGCATGAAGTGGGAGGATTGTCTTCCATATGCTAAATTCTCCTACAACAACAGTTTTCAAGCAAGTTCGGGCAAGGCCCCATTCGAAATTCTCTATGCCAGGAAGTGTCGTACCCCTCTTAGCTGGTCTGAAACCGGTGAACGTCATCTTCTGGGAAATGACTTAATCTCAGAGGCAGAGGAAATGTGCAAAGTCATTCCAGATAACCTCAAAGCAACGCAATCGCGCTAGAAGAGCTACTATGATAGTAAACACCGTGATTTGACTTTCGAGATCGGAGATCATGTTTACCTCCGCGTCTCTCCAATGAAAGGTACTCGTCGCTTCGGTATCAAAGGGAAGCTTGCCCCTAGATACATGGGACCTTTCAAGATCATCAGCAAGAGAGGCGATCTCGCCTATCAACTCGAGCTTACTTCAAACTTTGCAAATGTGCATGACGTGTTCCATGTCTCTCAGCTCAGCAAGTGCTTCAAGACTCCTGAATGCACCGTCAACTTCGAAGACATTGATCTCCAAGAAGATCTCTCTTATCGTGAGCACCCCATTGCTATTCTTGAAGAGATTGAAGGCAAGACTCACAATAAGTCAATCAAATTCCTCAAAGTCAAGTGGTCACACCATTCCGACCGTGAAGCCACCTGGGAATGCGAGGATCACCTCCGTTTTGAGTACCTGGCGTTCTTCCAGTCCTAGATCTTGGGACGAGATCCTTTGGTAGTGGTGGAGTGTTGTAACACCCCGGATGTGATTTACCTAATATGTACTCCAACTCTTGCCGTTTCCGGCGCTAAGTTATTTTATTTTCTCGGGTTCGGGTTTTTGTCTCCGTGTGTTGTTGTTGTTGTCATGCATCTCATATCATGTCATCATGTGCATTGCATTTGCATACGTGTTCGTCTCATGCATCCGAGCATTTTCCCCGTTGTCCGTTTTGCATTCCGGCGCTCCGTTCTCCTCCGGTGGTCATTTCTACCTTTCTTTCGTATGTGGGGGTAAAACATTTTCGGATTGGACCGAGACTTGCCAAGCGGCCTTGGTTTACTACCAGTAGACCGCCTGTCAAGTTTCGTACCATTTGGACTTTGTTTGATGCTCCAACGGTTAACCAAGGGACTGAAAAGGCCTCGTGTGTGTTGCAGCCCAACACCCCTCCATTTTGGCCCAAAACCCTGTCCATCATCTAGAGTGTTCGATCACGATCGCGTGGCCAAAAACTGCACCTCATTTGGACTCTCCTAGCTCCCTCTATCTATATATAGGTGCACTCCCCCGAAAATTCTGGATCCCTAACCCTAGCCCCGCTCACTCTCCGCCGCCGGACAAAAATCGCCAGGCCAGACACGTCCGACCCACGCCGCCGCCGCCATGTGGCAAGCCGCCACTCGCCGCCGCCGTCTCCCACCGCGCCGGCCCGCGCGGCCTAGGGCAGGCCCCCGCGGCCCGACCCGCCCCGCGCCACGCGCCCGAGCGCCCCGCCGCCGTCTTGCTCGAAGCCGGCCACCTCCGGCCGCCGCGTCGCCAACTCCGGCGACCTCGCCGCCCCGTCGCGCCCGGCCGCCGTCCGCTCCGCCGCGCCGCTCCTTCCGCCGGCCACCGCCCCTCCACGCTGGCGACCGCGCCGCGGCCACCGCCCTCTCCGGCCACCTCGCTGGCCGGCCTTGTCCCCCTCCTCCTCCGACCGGCTTCTCTCCGGCGAGCTCGAGCTCCAAGTCCGGCGAGCCTCGGATCCCGCGCATGAACAGTACCCAGATCTAGATCTGAGACGGTTGTTTCTCCTCCCGTAACCCTAATTATTTTTGCTTTGTTCATTGTGCTGTAACTTTGCATCCGTAGATCCGTTTTGGGCGTATAGCATATCAAAATGTTCGCCTCAGAGAGTACATCATTTCATCTCATTGCATCATTTTCATTTGAGCTCATCTTGATGCCCGAAATGCTGTTGGAAGAGTGCTATTTGAGTTAATTATCAGATCTGCTGCTCCAAATAGCTATTTGTCATTTTTGCCATGATTATTGTGTGCACGACATGTGTTTTGTTATATGCTTTGCCATCTTTCCACAGATTCTATCCATGTATTTTTTTGATGTGTGTGGTGACTAGCACAAGCTTGCAAAGTGGTGCATTCGTTAATGCTGATTTCAGGGACTTAGCAATTCCACTAAGTCCTTGGACTGTTTTTATCAATATGTTATATGTTCATGTTGTTTCCTAGTGATCCGTGCCTCTTTTGATGATGATCAGTAAGGATGATTTGTTAATCTTGTAGTGATCTATCCATCCATGCCTTTGTTTGCAATTATGGAGCAACCTAGCTTGAGTCAATCGAGCTCTACTTTTGCTATTTCGTGAATCTGGGCAGATTGTCTACTTGTTAGCGATTTTGCCGAGGATGTTGTAGTTGATCTGTGCATGCTATGTTGTTGTTCTTGCCATGCCTAGCTTATACAATGTGTATTCTTGATGGGTGTATGCTTAGATTGTCATGCCTTGCTCGGTAGTGAGTGCATCGAGCTCGTAAACATGCCTACTTGATATCTGATTTGCATGCTCCAGTTTTTCACTAAGTCTGTAATCTGATTATGTTTTTGCAATGTTCACATTCTTGCAATTGTATTTTCTGATCCCTTTTGGCTCAAGGTCACTAAGGGACTTTTGTTAAGCTCTTTGAGTAGATCCATGTCATGCCTTACCTTGCCATGTTAAGTTCCTGTAGCATATAGTTTTCTTGCTCCAAAGTGTGCTACCTGATCTGAAATTCCAGGCTTGTGTTAATTTCACTAAGTCTGAGATCTGTTTACCAATTGCTCTTTTGCCATGCTTGTTTGAACCTGTTAATGGATGAATTGGCCGTAGCTCAGTGTTCATCTTTTGTTAAGCATCATGAATGGATCCCTGCCATGTATTTTTTTCCATGTTTGAGTGTTGTAGCATGTTTGTCTTGTTGCATTTAGATGGCTACTTGATGTTTATCGCAGACCGGTGCCATATTTGTTTTGCTTGCCATTTCTAAACCGTGCATTCGATTCCGGTGTTCTTTATATCGATTTCAACCGAAATCACCTCAACTTTCCAGTGGAACACTTGGATTTCCATGTTGAGGCCAGGTTCATTCATCCCTTGTCAAATCTTGCATATGCATCACATATCGCATCCCGCATAGCATACCATGTTTGCATCATGTTGTTTGAGCTTTGCATGTGGTTAATTGTGTTCCTCTTGCTTGTTTTTCTTGTTTGGGTAGCCGGGAGACGAGTTCGCTAACGAGGAGCCCATTGAGTTTGCTTTCGAGCATCCAGTCAACTCTGACAACTTTGCAGGCAAGATGATCATACCCTCGAAATCACTTCTATCTTTGCTTTGCTAGATGCTCGCTCTTTTGTTATGTCTATGCTATGATGCCTGCCACTTTATTATCATGCCTCCCAAATTGCCATGTCAAACCTCTAACCCACCATGTCCTAGCAAACCGTTGATTGGCTATGTTACCGCTTTGCTCAGCCCCTCTTATAGCGTTGCTAGTTGCAGGTGAAGATTGGAGACCGTTCCTTGTTGGAACATTATTTACTTGTTGGGATATCATTATATTATCTTGTTATCTTAATGCATCTATATACTTGGTAAAGGGTGGAAGGCTCGGCCTTTTGCCTAGTGTTTTGTTCCACTCTTGCCGCCCTAGTTTCCGTCATATCGGTGTTATGTTCCCGGATTTTGCGTTCCTTACGCGGTTGGGTGATAATGGGAACCCCTTGACAGTTCACCTTGAATAAAGCTTCTCCAGCAATGCCCAACCTTTGTTTTACCATTT
>NC_041386.1:343152433-343168509 GCF_002162155.2 Triticum dicoccoides
TGAGTGTTGGTCCAAACAGAGCCGCTTGCAGCGCCACCTCGGGGAAACTCGAGGTTTGGTTTTAGTTGTACATAGTGTTCATTTGAGTGTGCCCTGAGAATGAGATATGTGCAGCTCCTATCGGGATTTGTCGGCACATTCGGGCGGTGTTACTGGATTTGTTTTAACTTGTCGAAGTGTCTTGTAGAACCAGGATGCCGAGCCTGATCGGAATGTCTCGGGAGAAGGTATATCCTTCGTTGACCGTGAGAGCTTGTCATGGGCTAAGTTGGGACACCCCTGCAGGGATTTGAACTTTCGAAAGCCGTGCCTGCGGTTATGGGCAGATGGGAATTTGTTAATGTCCGGTTGTAGATAACTTGAACCTTAACTTAATTAAAATGAATCAACTGTGTGAGTTACCGTGATGGTCTCTTCTCGGCGGAGTCCGGGAAGTGAACACAGTGTTGGAGTAATGCTTGCCGCAGGTTGTTCTCTAGTTCTTTGTTTGCGCTTTGCCTTCTCTTCTCGCTCTCTTTTGCGAACAGGTTAGACACCATATATGCTAGTCGCTTGCTGCAGCTCCACATATAACCTTGCCTTTCCTATAAGCTTAAATAGTCTTGATCGCAAGGGTGCGAGATTGCTAAGTCCCTGTGGCTCACAGATTACTTCCAAACCAGATGCAGGGCCAGATGATTCCGTTCCAGATGATGCGCTTGAGCTCAAGTGGGAGTTCGACAAGGACTCACGCCGTTACTATGTGTCTTTCCCTGATGATCAGTAGTGGTGCCCAGTTGGGGCGATCGGGACCCTGTTGCATGTTGGGTTGATCTTTTATTTTGGCACCATAGTCGGGCCATGAGTGATTGGATGATGTAATGCTATTTATGTACTTTGTTTGAGGTGGTGAGTGTAAGCCAACTATGTACCTTCCCCTTTTATTATCTATTTACATGGGATGTTGTGAAGATTGCCTTACTTGCGACATTGCTTTCAATGCGGTTATGCCTCTAAGTCGTGCTTCGACACGTAGGAGATATAGCCGCATCGAGGGCGTTAAAACACCCCCTCTTGGCGATTGCATAGGGTTTTCTCATGGAGAACTAGGTACGAATTCTTCACCCAGCCCCGATAAATCGAAGTCCCTTGGTCGCGGGTAATCCTAGGATGGAAGCCGCCGCCATTGATGCATTTTTCTTCCTACTGAATTTAGTGTGTTTCATTTGTAGTGCCCAAAGTGCAAGGACCCTACAGGTTTTTGCGCCCTCGACGAGACACCACACTTGTTCCTTCTCATCCTAACACATGATTTTAAAACGCGCACAGTATGTTCCTAGAATCCTCTTTTATATCCGGGGGGTGGGGGTTTTTGAACATGCCGTCAACTAATTTGGCAATTTGGATTGCTATATTTGGATAAAAGGTACTAGTACCATGGTTAACCCTGACGTGAAGGAGGAAATTATTTCTAGATTTGGATAGCGAATACATTGTGTTCTCATATTATTTTTCCTGCAGTGCATTCCTTGCTCTGCTAGAACACATGTACTCAAGATGGTTTGCCTTGCCATACCTGAATACACCAGTTTAATGGTCACATTGAAGACAAGCTGTGGATATAAGTTCCGAGTTGGGTTCATGAACTAAGAAGATTGCTACTTTTTTATGGCCGAACTTGGATAAACTTTCTCAAGTGTTACGGACTGAAAGTTGGCGCACGAATGTTGAAGGAAATAGCAGAACCTGGTCTCATCTTCACTGTGATCTTCCACCACGATGTCGTTCCAGTAGTTCATCCATGTTAATTTTGTATCTGGTTCTTGCTTGTTGCCTCGATTACTTCTTAATCCACCTATTCTATCTAACTAATCACAATTTAACTTTAGAAGTAGCAACGATTTGTGATTCCCTTCTCTCACAAAGATGCTACTTCTAACTAATATTTCTTATAATTGGTGGCACATGTAGGTTATTTCAAGGTTAAGCATGCTACTCATTTGTTATTCTATAAGAACTCGACTGTTACTGATGGCACTGATGTTAACTGGGACGACATCCACAAGTTCCCACACTTTATTGATCGTCTTGAGGTCCTTGTGGGGTGTTTCAATGGTGGAAGGCCATGTGGGATATGTGTGCCACTGCTGGACACGTTGAACATGTCCAATTGTGTCGAGAAACTTATGGTACGAGTTGTTTTCTGTTATATATGTTGTTCATAAACTCTTGCTTATACATAGTTTTACAACTATGATCTTCATGAAACAGAAACTGCCCGGTTCTATTGTTCCTATACAGATGCCTGACCATGGTCGGGTCAGACTTGCGCTTGGTCACACCATGATGTTTATGTCGACCTACTCCATTCCCCTTGGAGGTGAAAAGATACTTATTCATGGGTGGTCTCAAATAATGAAGGCTCGTCCATCGTGGAGAATAGGATAAAAGGTTATGCTCATGCTTTTCCATGGCTCTAAAGCGAATATCCTGTTTATTGACCACATTGCGAGATGAAGCTGCTTAAAGAAGGTTTTGGATGCGCGAGGTGGCACCTGGGCCTTGTCCTGCAGCTTGGTGGCCTCACCCTTGGTTAACTGTAGGCAAAGTAGCACTGTTCAAGGCGTGCCTTGTACGGTTGAACTTGTATAAGTACTCATACTGCCTTCAGCTATTGTTGTTAAGTGCCCCTGCTAGTTTCAGTTAAGGTTGTTAAGTACTCATGCTTCTTTTTTAGTCTGTCGTGTTTCTTCAGTCATGTCTTCCTCCAGCTGCCAAAACCAAACCAGTGCCAGCGGGGCCGCCTGCTTCTGCCTCCCATGGCTGGCTGCACCTCAGCGCATGCATCGCCGCTCCACCGTCTCCTAAACCGTTAATGCTGACATCCGAGGCCTCGACGTCGTCCTTCGCACCCTTTCGTGCACTCGCCGCGGCGCCGCCCTCTAGCGTTGTCAACATGGCTAACAAACAAAAGGAATCGAGCGAAGGACTATACGTGGGAGGATGGCAGTAGGGGCCCACAATGTCAATGGCCGTACGCAAGGAAGTTCCTCATTTGTGTTACATATACTCCATTGTCAGCATATAAAAAAGAAAATGCTTCCTACTAGTGGTTTCCTGATATCTTGGACCCACGACATTGTCAGCGTATATAGTCAATAGACAAGAGAACAACACAAGATCGGCTGACACCTGGGACGTAGCTGCTCGAGCAGTGTTTTTTGTGGGAAGTATTTTTTTGTTATTGTTGAGACGTAGTAGGGTTTCAACTGGGCTGTGGCCCGTCTAGCCCAAGCTTATATTTTCTGTTCACCACATGACTAGCCAAGCTATTTTTTCTTTGTGAAAATGAGCCCAGTTTATTTTTTCTGAATACCTAGTCCAGGCTTACTTATTTTTCGATGCCCTGATGGGATGCAACTCTTGAAAGTAATACAAAATGGCCTATAAATATAAAAACATACGATAAATTGGCAATTACTTTATAATTTCTGGATTTTTTTCACATATTCAGATTCCAATTTCACTGGGCTTTAACCTAATTTAAATATATCTTCAAAGTAATTTAAATCTGGCTCGACATTCGGTATTAAAAATAGTTTGACCACACCGAAATATGCGAAATTTCATTTAAATTTTTAACCCTGGCCCTGGCCAACAAAAAAACGGACTGCAATAAATTGCATAAGAATTTGCAACGAGCTGTAAATTATTAAAAAATAGGTAATGGTCTGACTTGTGGGCCTATTAAGTTGACGCGTATGCAAGATTGTTTTTACTTATTATATACGTGAACAAACGATTCTAGCAGACGTAACTGTTGGATGTCAATCCAACGGCCGTCGTGCTTCTTCAATCTCTAATCTTCTTGCTCCAGCCGACGGGACCGCCTGCTCTGCCTCCCGTGGTCGGATGTGCTGCCTGATACGTCTCCATCGTATCTACTTTTCCAAACACTTTTTCCCTTGGTTTGGACTCTAACTTGCATGATTTGAATGGAACTAACATGGGCTGACGATGTTTTCAGCAGAATTTCCATGGTGTTATTTTTGTGGAGAAATAAAAGTTCTCGAAATGACCTGAAAATCAACGGAGATTATTTTTGGAATATATAAAAAATACTGGAAAAGAATCCACGTCAGGGGCCCACACCTTGTCCACGAGGGTGGGGGCGCGCCCCCTGCCTCGTGGGCCCCCTAACGCTCCACCGACCTCAACTCCAACTCCATATATTCGTGTTCGGGGAGAAAAAATCAGAGAGAAGGATTCATCGCGTTTTACGATACGGAGACGCCGCCAAGACCTAAACTCTCTTGGGAGGGCTGATCTGGAGTCCGTTCGGGGCTCCGGAGAGGGGAATTCGTCGCCATTGTCATCATCAACCTTCCTCGATCACCCATTTCATGATGCTCACCGCCGTGCGTGAGTAATTCCATCGTAGGCTTGCTGGATGGTGATGGGTTGGATGAGATTTATCATGTAATCGAGTTAGTTTTGTTAGGGTTTGATCCCTAGTATCCTCTATGTTATGAGATTGATGTTGCTATGACTTTGCTATGCTTAATGCTTGTCATTAGGGCCCGAGTGCCATGATTTCAGATCTGGACCTATTATGTTCTCATGAATATATGTGAGTTCTTGATCCTATCTTGCAAGTCTATAGTCACCTATTGTGTGTTATGATCCGTTAACCCCGAAGTGACAATAATCGGGATACTTACCGGGATGACCGTAGTCTGAGGAGTTCATGTATTCACTATGTGTTAATGCTTTAGTCCGGTACTCTATTAAAAGGAGGCCTTAATATCCCTTAGTTTCCAATAGAACCCCGCTGCCATGGGAGGGTAGGACAAAAGATGTTATGCAAGTTCTTTTCCATAAGCACGTATGACTATATTCGGAATACATGCCTACATTACATTGATGAACTGGAGCTAGTTTTGTGTCACCCTATGTTATAATTGTTGCATGATCGATCGCATCCGACATAATTCTCCAACACCGATCCAATGCCTATGAGCTTTTCATATATTTTCCTTCGCTTATTTACTTTTCCGTTGCTATTGTTACAATCACTACAAAACCCAAAAATATTACTTTTGCTACCGTTACCACTACTATCATAGTACTTTGCTACTAAATACTTTGTTGTAGATATTAAGTTTCCAGGTGTGTTTGAATTGACAACTCAGCTGCTAATACTTGAGAATATTCTTTGGCTCCCCTTGTGTCGAATCAATAAATTTCGGTTGAATACTCTACCCTCGAAAACGGTTGCGATCCCCTATACTTGATAACCGCCACGTAGGCCTCACTGCCCCCTACTACTCCCACCGCTGGCCAGGCCATCCCTCTACTCACCCACATCCCTCCACTATCGTGCCTTCTCTGCCTCCGGGTCATTCCCTTCATGGGTCTCGCCGTCGTCCATCACGCTGGTGTTCTCGGCACGGCGTGGTCAACATTGTCAACAAACGACAACATCGGAAGAGGGATGTACATGGAGAGGCTGATAGTTGGGACCCACATGGTCCATGGCCGCACGCAAGCAAGTACCTCCTTATTACGCCAAAAATAATGAACCCTCCCAATGACAGTTGGGATCCACCAGCTATATCTTGGTACGGAAGGAAGTGCCTCCTTATTAAGCGAAAAATAACGAGTGCTACCCATGACAGATGGGGCCCACCAGATTTGTAGGCTGACTTGTGGCCCTACTAAGTTGACGCGTACAAAGGGTGTTGTCAACTTAGTCAACAAATGATTCTATCACCAGTGACCATTTGATTGTTAACATCCAACGGTCATCCTGCTTCTTCAACCTCTGATTTTCTTGCTCCGGCCATCCAAACCACCGTGTGCTCTTGCCTCCCATGGCCGGCTGTGCTGCCACGGAGGCCTCACCGCCCCCTACTACTCCCACCCTGGCCAAGCCATCCCTCTACTCACCCACACCCCTTGTTATTCTAGGGTGACGGCAGCCACACACAGCAGCTGAACCAGTCAACCATCGTACTCCTCTCCGCGTGGGAATCCACTACCGCGTCTTCCCAGGCTTCGCGTCGTCCCCTTACTAGGCCTCGCCGTCGCCCACCGCCTTGGTGCTCTCGGCACGCCGTGGTCAATGTGGTCATGGAACGACTTCCATCGGAAGTGTACTATACTTGGAGAGGATGAAAGTTGGGTCCATGGCTGCAGCAAGGAAGTGCAACCTTATTATGCGTAAAATAATGATTCCTCCACCTGACAGCAGCGACCCACCGGACGGACCATCGTATTTCGTGAAAAAACATTTCCCCCTGACTGTTGGGACACACCAGCTACATCTTCACACGCAAGGAAATGCGTCCATATTACGACCACCAAAAATAATTCTCCCCTTGACAGCTGGGACCCACCAGCAATAACTTCGCATGCTAGGAAGTGCCTCCTTATCCTCCCTGGCAGTTGGGCCCACCTGGTAGAAGAGTATGTAGCGTTATCATTCTGGTCGTGAATGTGTATGTACATACTGGTCGATCAGTCTATCTGTAGGCCGCAGTGATGAACCATGGCCGAGTAAGGAAGGGGAAATGTCATAGTAGAGGCGCGGACATAGCTTGTCACGCAGTCCCATCAATATCATGTACACGAACGTACAGCCAGGGTGCAAGAAAGTAAACACATCCATGTACGTACATACAGGCGGGGCCTCGAACACCTACTCGTGCATACGTACGGCTAGGGCTCGTGTACATGGAGAGGCAGCAGAGAGCAGCGACGGCGTCATGTTCATCGATGGACAACCGGCTGGGTCGGAACAGAGAAACTGCGTCGTGTTCATCGGGAGGCAATGGAATGTGTCCTGTTCATCGGGAGCCAACCGGCTTGGACGGAACAACTGAAACGAGTCGTGGCGTACCGCAGAACGGAGGAAACGGCCTTGTGTTCGACCGCCTATGGTCGAAACGAGATCCTGTTCACCGGGAGGGGTCTGGCATACCGCAAAACAGATGAAACAGACTTCTCTTCGACCTCCTACGGTCTAAATGGGGTCCTGTTGATCGGGAGGGGTGTGGCTTACCGCAAAACGGAGGAAATGGACTTGTGTTGCAGCGCCTACGGTCGAAACGGGGGTCCTGTTCATCGGGAGGGGTGTGGCGTACAGCAAAACGGGACTCCACGGGCGACTGTTCATCCACCGTCTACTGCCTCGCTCCAGCCTCCATGGGCTACTGTTCATCCACCGTCGACCTCCTCCAGCCTACACCTGCGACTGTTCATGGCATATCCCTCCTACCTCCACCAGCTACTGTTCATCCACAACCTCTTGTTCATCCAGCCTCCACCGGCTACTGTTCATCCACCCCTCCACGGGCTACTGTTCATCCAGCCCTCTACCGGCTACTGCTCAACCATCCATCCATGGGGTCCTGTTCATCCACCCCCAACCGGCTCGATTGGGGTCCTGTTCATCCAGCGGAAACGACCTCTACTACCACGGGGTCCTGTTCATTCAACCCCCACCGGGAACTGTTCATCCAACCCCCAACAATGCTCACTATTCATCAAGAGGCAGCAGATTCGATCGGCTTCAGTTAGCAATAGTAGCGAAGGAATCGCTCGGGTTTAGTTAACAGCCAGGGATCAATCGCTAGGGTTAACATAGCCAGTGCAATCGCTTGGGTTCAGTAAGCGAACGCCTCGCTCAGGTTCAGTTAGATCCCAACGCCTCGCACACACGTGCGTACATGTATGAGAGAAACGCACAAATCTCCGTACATCGCTTGGCCCCGACCACCCACCGTAACCGGGAACTCCCCGAAATTTTCCTTGTCCTTGCTTCTAGTATGATTTTTTCCGTCATGGACGGCCCAAAGAATGTCATGCAGGTGCGTCTCCGGCCCTCCCAGGATGAAAAGCCCATTTTCTGTCATGATTTTTTTTCATAGAAGTAGGATCTACCACATCTATGATGATACCGGGTTTTCTCACAATTATCGTCATAGAAGTGTGATAAGCATGACAGAAAAAAATTGTTCGGCCCAAAATGTCACGGATGTGTCTTTTTTTCTAGTGATAACATCTTTAACTCCAAGGATATGATCACCTTTAATAAGCTTATCAAGATTTCGCATGCCCATGTGGCCTAACCTTCTATGCCACAACCAACCTTTAGATGATTCAGCAATTAAGCAAGATCTAGGTTGAGCCTTTCTAGTGAAATCAACAATGTATACATCACCTCTACGTATACCGGTAAAGACCATATTATGATTATCTCTTCGAAACAATTGGCAATCTACTTCGGTAGATAGGACATTGAAGCCGAAATCAGCTAGTCTAGATATGGAGAGTAAATTATAGCCAAGAGATTCAACGAGCATAACATTTTGGATGGAGCTATCATGTGAGATGGCCACCTTACCAAGGCCAACCACCTTACCCTTTGAGTTATCACCAAAAGTGACATATTTTTGAGGGCTGTCATTTTCAGCAAGCTCACGAAACATATCCTTGTCTCTGGTCATGTGATTGGTACATCCACTATCAACAACCCATTCCTTTCCTCCGGCGATGTAGCCACAAAGATTAGCCGTAAAACCAAAGTGTCTCGTAGACTCATCAAAATCAAAGTCACTATCATCATCCTCATCATAGTATCCATGTTCAACGTCATCTTGTGATTGATCATTACCTAGAGAGAGTGATCCGTTAGATGTATGACCATGGAAATGTTCATCTTTATGAATTCTAATGACTTGAGAGATAATGCTACTAATGACTCCAACATCTCCTTGTGGTGAAGCTGTATTTACAAGAAAGTGAGTGGGAGCACTATAGCATTCCTGATAAATATATGTGAATGACATATTGTTGATCGAAAATAATGTAGAATTTTCTGGAAAGCATAAAGGAGTATTTGAAAGGAGTTTTTCAAATAAAGACCTCGGTGAAGCTACTTACATATTGAGCATCAAGATCTATAGAGATAGATCAAGATGCTTGATAAGTTTTTTCAATAAGTACATACCTTGACAAGATTTTGAAGTAGTTCAAAATGGAACAGTTAAATAAAGAGTTCTTACCTATGTTACAAGGTGTGAAATTGAGTAACACTCAAAGCCCGACCACGGCAGAAGATAGAAAGAGAATGAAAGTCATTCCCTATGCCCCAGCCATAGTTTCTACAAAGTATGTCATGTTGTGTACTAGATCTATTGTATACCCTACACTGAGTTTAGCAAGGCAATACAATAGTGATCTAGGAGTAGATCACTGACGGCGGTCAAAATTATCCTTAGTGGAATAAGGATATGTTTCTCGATTATGGAGGTGACAAAAGGTTTGTCGTAAAGGGTTACGTTGATGCAAGTTTTGACACTGATCCAGATGACTCTAAGTCTCAATATGGATACATTTTGAAAGTGGGAGCAATTAGCTAGAGTATCTCCGTGCAGAGCATTGTTGACATACAAATTTGCAAAATACATACGGATCTGAATGTGGCAGACCCGTAGACTAAACTTCTCTCACAAGCACAACATGATCACACCTTAGTACTCTTTGGGTGTTAATCACATAGCAATGTGAACTAGATTATTGACTCTAGTAAACCCTTTGGGTGGTGGTCACATGACGATGTGAACTATGGGTGTTTAATCACATGGTGATGTGAACTATTGGTGTTAAATCACATGGCGAAGTGAACTAGATTATTGACTCTAGTACAAGTGGGAGACTGAAGGAAATATGCCCTAGAAGCAATAATAAAGTTATTATTTATTTCCTTATTTCATGATAAATGTTTATTATTCATGCTAGAATTGTCTTATCCGGAAACATAATACATGTGTGAATACATAGACAAACATAGTGTCACTAGTATGCCTCTACTTGACTAGCTCGTTAATCAAAGATGGTTAAGTTTCCTAACCATAGACATGAGTTGTCATTTGATTAACGGGATCACATCATTAGGAGAATGATGTGATTGACTTGACCCATTCCGTTAGCTTAGCTCTTGATCGTTTAGTATGTTGCTATTGGTTTCTTCATGACTTATACATGTTCCTATGACTATGAGATTATGCAACTCCCGTTTACCGGAGGAACACTTTGTGTGCTACCAAACGTCACAATGTAATTGGGTGATTATAAAGGTGCTCTACAGGTGTCTCCGAAGGTACTTGTTGAGTTGGCGTATTTCGAGATTAGGATTTGTCACTCCGATCGTCGGAGAGGTATCTCTGGGCCTACTCGGTAATACACATCACTATAAGCCTTGCAAGTATTGTAACTAATGAGTTAGTTGCGGGATGATGTATTACGGAACGAGTAAAGAGACTTTCCGGTAACGAGATTGAAGTAGGTATTGAGATACCAACGATCGAATCTCGGGCAAGTAACATACCGATGATAAAGGGAACAACGTATGTTGTTTTCTGGTTTGACCAATAAAAATCTTGGTAGAATATGTAGGAGCCAATATGAGCATCCAGGTTCCGCTATTGGTTATGGACCGGAGACATGCCTCGGTCATGTCTACATAGTTCTCGAACCCGTAGGGTCCGCACGCTTAAAGTTAGATGACGATCGGTATTATGAGTTTTGTATTTTGATGTACCGAAGGTAGTTCGGAGTCCCGGATATGATCACGGACATGACAAGGAAGCCTATATTTGGATATCGGAAGTGTTCCGGGTGAAATCAGGATTTTACCGGAGTACCGGGGGTTACCGGACCCCCCCCCCCCCGGGGGAAGTAATGGGCCTATTGGGCCTTAGTGAAGAAGAGAGAGGGCAGCCAAGAGGTGATGCGCGGCCCCCTTGCCCCAGTCCGAATTGGACAAGGGAAGGGAGCGGCGGTCCCCCTCTCCTTCCTTATCACCACCTCCTCCTTCCCTCCTTCTCCTACTCCTACTAGGAAAGGAGGAGTCCTACTCCCGGTGGGAGTAGGACTCCCCCCTTGGCGCACCCTCCCTGGCCGGCCGCCTCTCCCCCCTTGCTCCTTTATATACGGGGGCAGGGGGCACCTCTAGACACCCAAGTTGATCTATTGATCTATTCCAGTCGTGTGCGGTGCACCCCTCCACCATATTCCACCTCGGTCATATTGTAGCGGTGCTTAGGCGAAGCCCTGCGTCGGTAGCAACATCATCACCGTCACCACACCATCATGCTGACGGAACTCTCCTGTGAAGCTCTGCTGGATCGGAGTTCACGGGACATCATCGAGATGAACATGTGCTAAACTCGGAGGTGCCATACGTTCGGTACTTGGATCGCTCGGATCGTGAAGACGTACGACTACAACAACCGCGTTGTGCTAACGCTTCAGCTTTCGGTCTATGAGGGTACATGGACGATACTCTCCCCTCTCGTTGCTATGCATCACCATGATCCTGTGTGTGCGTAGGAATTTTTTTTGAAATTACTACATTCCCCAATAGGGGCTATGATGCAATGGATCGATAAGGGGCGCACAAGGGCTAGTAATATACTTGTTCAAGTGATATTCATGGAAAATCTCACTTTCCTAAGAACTAAAGAACTCTCCATCAGGCATAGGCACTCTACATCTAAAACTCCCCATCGTAGACTCTACCATCTTCCTCCAATGATGATTAAACCAAAGAAATGGATACCAATGCTTTGATACCAATTGAAAGGATCAAGAAGAGGTGTCTAGAGGGGGGTGATTAGACCCTCAACAAGCAAAAGTGGCAGTTTTTAATTTCTTCAAGTTGAGGTAGAATTGTAGCACAAGTTTAAGCATTCACAATACATTTCAAGCAAGCATGGCAAGAGTATATCAGCAGCAGAAAGTAAAGCATGCAAGTCGCAAGAAACTAAAGGGATGGGATTGGAGTGTGCAAACGCAATTGAAGACACCGAGATTTTTGGTGTGGTTCCAATAGTTGGTGCTATCGTACGTCCACGTTGGTGGAGACTTCAACCCACCAAGGGTAACGGTTGCGCGAGTCCATGGAGGGCTCCACCCACGAAGGGTCCACGAAGAAGAAACCTTGTATATCCCACCATGCCATCGCCCATGAAGGACTTGCCTCACTTGGTAGATCTTCATGAAGTAGGCAATATCCTTGCCCTTATAAACTCCTTGGTTCAACTCCAAAATCTTGTCGGAGGCTCCCAAGTGACACCTAACCAATCTAGGAGACACCACTCTCCAAAAGGTAATATATGGTGTGATGATGATGAACTCCTTGCTCTAGTGCTTCAAACAATACTCGCAGATTAGGCTATGGTGGAAAGATGATTTGAGTGGAAAGCAACTTGGGGAAGCTAGAGGTCAAGATTCTTGTGGTTGGATTGGAATGTCTTGGTCTCAACACATGAGTATGTGGTTCTTTCTCAAAAATGAGTAGTTGAAGTGTAGGCACGTTCTAATGGCTCTCTCTTGAATAGAAAAGGACGTGAAGGGGTATATATAGCCTCCACAGAAAATCGAACCGTTACACACATTTGACCCAAGTTGGTCAGACTGAATAGGTGAACTCGGTGAGACCGATTCAATTCAAAATATGAACGTTAGGATTCTCGGTGGGACCGACATGATCAACTCGATGGGACCGATGTGCTAGGGTTAGGGCAAAACCTTATCTCAGTTTGACCAATTACTTGAACTCGGTGAGACCGACTTCAGTACTAAGCAAACAGAGAGTTGGTCAGACAAACTCGGTGGGACCGATCACTCATTTCGGTGAGACCAAAATAACTGCAACATGGAACAGAGAGTTCACAAGGCCATCTCGGTGAAACCGAGATACCAGTCGGTGAGACCGAATAGATTAGGGTTTCTGGCAATGGCGATGTCAAGGGAACTCGGTGGCGCCGAATGGATCAAATTGGTGGGGCCGAGTTTGACTTTATGTTTAGGACATATTTGGAAATGAGAAAATGGCTGAGGGTTATGGAGAAATATCACTAAGCACTTTGAGGAAGTAGACCATTAAGCAACATCTCATCCCCTTCTAATAGTATTGACTTTTCCTATGGACTCAATGTGATCTTGGATCACTAAATAGAAATGAAGAGTCCAAAGCTTTTGCCAATCTTTGTCCTTAGCATCTTGAAGCGGTTCCACATCATCTTGTCCATGCCATGCCTTGGTTGAACTTTCTGAAATATACTAGATGAAAGTATTAGTCCAACAAGAGATATGTTGACATTAATTATCAAAATCACCCAGGGAGCACTTGTGCTTTCACGTGGCTCTCCACTCATCCATCTTGCCAGCTACTAGAGGAAAATCCAACAACATCTGGGCCCACGCCATCTTCTTCGCCGTCGTCGAAGGCATGTCGGAGCATGAAGAGCGTGATGTTGCTCGACTCCTGGCAGAGCTAGCAGGAGCGCCATTGCGATCTTGTAACGCCCCGAGACTGATGCGCCAGGTGTCTTCCAGTTATTTGCCGACGTTACCATGTCATTTGCTTGCGTGTTGCATTTCATCATGTCATCATGTCCATTGCATCATCATGTTTTTGAAACTTGCATCCGTTCGGGTCTCCCAGTTCTCTCCATTGTCCGTTCTGAGCCCAGACACACTTGCACGCGCCTGCAGCACATCCGAAATATTATTTTATAAGTGGCCGGAAAATGTTCTCGGAATGGGTTAAAAGTTGGCATGTGGTGTTGTTATGTTGTCAGTAGGCCGCCCGCCAAGTGTCATCGCATTCGGAATTCGTTTAATGCCCCAACGGATAACTATAGCAGCAATATAGTCAATCAAATCGTCGAGCGTTTTCAGTCTCCGGAAATAGTTGGCGGGCTGCACTCCCTCTCCTCTCATCTCAGCCCAACCTCTCCCCACAGCCCACCAAGGCCCGCCTAAACCCACCCTCCAACCGGAACCGTCGGGTCGCGATCGAAGGCTCCGAAACGGACTCAAACCCCTCTAAACACCTAACCCTAGCCCCCTTTCCATATATAGATGCCTCCCCTACCATTTTTTGCCTCCTACCTACCCCCTCCTCAAATTCCGTAGTCAGCCACTGCCGCCATCCTAGTTTTCAGCACCGGCACACTCCCCCGCCACCACTTGGCGCTGCCCGAGCGAGTAGCCGCCACCAGCGCAACCGCCCGCAACCACTAGGAGGCCGCCACGTTGCCCAGGGTCTCCCCTCCACTATGAGGCCCTGCAGGCCCACATGGAGCCCATCCTGGGCCACCCCGAACCCGACCTCTGTGCCCCGTTCGCCCCGCTCGAGCTGGATCAGGAGGAGACCGATCCCGAGCTCCCCACGCTGCCGCCTGGCCCCCTCGCCGGAGTTGAGGACCGCGAGCGCCCCGTATCTCTCCTTCCTCTGCCCCTCCGTCTTCCTCTCTCTCACACACACAAAGCTCTCTCTCTCTTCCCGTGTCGCGCAGGTCATCAGAGTCTTGTCGCGCTGCCACATGGAGTTCGCCGGAGCTCGCGACCATGTCGTTCCTTTGCTCGGATCCGTGTCGCACCTCGCTGTCCTTGCCAATATCCGGCCAGATCCGGGGCCCAGGGGCCAGATCTGCCCATTCCCGTCGTCAGCCGGACCCATGCCCGTCACCTGCCACCGTCCCCTCGCTAGAATCCGGCGATCGCCGCTGCGTTGGCCCTCCTCTGCTTCCCGCTCGCCCCCTTGTTGTCTCGATCCGGTGCCAGCATGGACCAGCGCCAAGGCCCAGCTCCTTCCATGTCCCCGTGTGTCCCAGTCCGCCCGGCCCAGCCTCTGCACCAGCGGGCCATGGCCCAGTGATGAGCCTCCTGGCAGCCCCTTTGCTCCTGTGCGCTGTTGGGACAGCTAGTTTTGGCCCATAACCTGTTTTTTTCTGTCCAGCGATTTTCCAATTTTTCCCAGGGTTTACAGTTTTGAAGAATAGTCCCTCTAGTTCATGCATATCGTAACTCACAAACCGTGCATCATATGTAAAAAATTTATATATGAAAAATGACTAGAATTTCATCTAGTTCCATAATATCCAACTTTCATGCATGTTTAAAATATTTAAAATGATGTTTGATTAAATTTGCTCAAATGCCATGCTAAAATGTTTTATTTCATAACTAAATAACCGTAGCTCCATTTCAAACAAAGTTTATATGTAAATGGGCCAGAAAAATGCATAGATTAACATGATGTACTTACTTTGCATGTTTAACAACTCTAAAATATGGTTTAGGGAAGAACAGTACCAAATCCATAAATTGCATATGAGGATTTTTCGGAATTGTTGTTTGTTGTTTCCGGCCTCGTTTAAACTTGCCTAAATAGTTAGTTTACTTATGTTTCACCTCTTGCCATGGTTAACAACATTTAATATTGTTGGTTACATAAACGGGAGAGAACTAAATAAGTCATGTGGTGTTTCGTCAATATGGAACTCGTTGCATATTGATCTCCACTTAACTAGTAGTGTTGTTTGTGCACTTTGCCATGCCATGTTTCATTAAATCGGACATGCATCATACTTGGTTGTGCATCATGCCATGTTTATGTGATCGTTGTTTACTATGTTGCTTGCTTCTTTCCGGGTTGCTTCTCTCGTTAGCTTCGGTTTCGTTCCGGAGTTGTGAGGATTCGTTCGACTACGTTGGGTCGTCTACTTCTTGGACTCGTTCTTCTTCCTTGCGGGATCTCAGGCAAGATGAACATACCCTCGAAATCACTTTTATCTTTGCTTGCTAGTTGTTCGTTCTATCGCTATGCCGCGTTACCTACCACTTTTTATATCATGCCTCCCATATTGCCATGTCAAGCCCCTAACCCCCTTATAGCGTTGTTAGTTGCAGGTGAAGTTGAAGTTTGTTCCATGTTGCAATATGTTTATGTTGGGATATCACAATATCTCTTATTTTAATTAATGCATCTATATACTTGGTAAAGGGTGTAAGGCTCGGCCTTATGCCTGGTGTTTTGTTCCACTCTTGCTGCCCTAGTTTTCATCATACCGGTGTTATGTTCCTTGATTTTTGCGTTCCTTACGCGGTTGGGGTTATGGGACCCCCTTGACAGTTTGCTTTGAATAAAACTCCTTCAACAAGGCCCAACCTTGGTTTTACATTTGCCTAACAACCTAATCCTTTTTCCCATGGGTTTCCAGAGCCCGAGGGTTATCTTT
>NC_041386.1:343168896-343194876 GCF_002162155.2 Triticum dicoccoides
GCCAGTGCTCCTCTTGTGTTAGTCCAACCTGGGCGATGTCAAGCGCCCCCTGGGCAACCAGGGTCTATGTGTAACACCCACAATGTGGCTATATCTCCCACGTGTCGAGGCACGACTTAAAGGCATAATTGCATGGTGGTTTTGTCGCAAGAGGGGTAATCTTCACACAATCCCATGTACTAAATTAGAAATGGATAAAGAGTTGGCTTACACTCGCCACGTCACACAATACATAAATAATTCATACATCATCCAAATACACTCATAGACCGACTACGGTCAAATCCGAATGAAAGGAAGATAAACCCCAAATGCTAGATCTCTGATCGTCCCAACTAGGCTCCACTACTGATCGTCAGGAAACGAAACATAGTAACGACCAAGGTCCACGTCGAACTCCCACTTGAGTTCGGTAGCATCACCTGCACTGGTATCATCGGCACCTGCAACTGTTTATAAGTATCCGTGAGTCACGAGGACTCAGCAATCTCACACCTGCGAGATCAAGACTATTTAAGCTTATGGGTAGGATGAGGTATTGAGGTGCAGCTGCAGCAAGCGCTAAGCAAATATGGTGGCTAACATATGCAAATAAGAGTAAGATGAGAAGCTGCGCAACGGTAAAAAAACTATAAGTGATCAAGAAGTGATCCTAAAACTACTTACGTTCAAACATAACACAAGACCGTGTTCACTTCCCGGACTCCGCCGAAAAGAGACCATCACGGCAACACACGTGGTTGATTCATTTTAATTAAGTCAAGCGTCGAGTTCTCTACAACCGGATATTAACAAATTCCCATCTACCACATAACCGCGGGCATGGCTCTCGAAAGTTTATACCCTGCAGGGGTGTCCCAACTTAGCCCATCACAAGCTCTCACGATCAATGAAGGATATTCCTTCTCCCGGAACAACCCAATCAGACTCGGAATCCCAGTTACAAGACATTTCGACAATGGTAAAACCAGACCAGCAAAGCCGCCCGAATGTGCCGACAAATCCCGATAGGAGATGCACATATCTCGTTCTCAGGGCACACCGGATGAGACATCCTACGAGTAAAACCAACCCTCAAGTTTCCCCGAGGTGGCCCCATAGTCTACTCGGTTCGGACCAACACTCAGAGGAGCACTGGCCCGGGGGGTTAAAATAAAGATGACCCTTGAGTCGGCAGAACCCAAGGGAAAAAGGCTTAGGTGGCAAATGTTAAAACCAAGGTTGGGCCTTGCTGGAGGATTTTTGTTCAAGGCGAACTGTCAAGGGGGTCCCATAACCCCAACCGCGTAAGGAACGCAAAATCAAGGAACAGAACACTGGTATGACGGAAACTAGGGCGGCAAGAGTGGAACAAAACACCAGGCATAAGGCCGAGCCTTCCACCCTTTACCAAGTATATAGATGCATTAATTAAATAAGAGATAATGTGATAACCCAACATCTCCATGTTCCAACATGGAACAAACTTTGACTCCACCTGCAACTAACAACGCTATAAGAGGGGCTGAGCAAAAGTGGTAACATAGCCAAACAATGGTTTGCTAGGATGGTGGGTTAGGGGCTTGACATGGCAATATGGGAGACATGATATAACAAGTGGTAGGTAGCGCGACATAGCGGTAGAACGAGCAACTAGAAAAGCCAAGATAGAAGTGATATCGAGGGTGTGGTCATCTTGCCTGAGATCCCGCAAGGAAGAAGAATGAGTCCATTAAGAAGACAAAAGGATGTAGACGAACGAATCCTCACAACTCTGGAATGAAACTGAAGCTAACGAGAGGAGCAAACCAGAAAGAAACAAGCAACATGGTAAACAACCATCACATAAGCATGGCATGATGCACAACCAAGGATGATGCATACCCTGTTTAAATATGCATGGCATGGCAAAGTGCACAAACAAAACTACAAGTTAAGTGAAGCTCAACATGTAACAAGATGCATGTTGACGAAACACCACATTCAAATATTCAGTTCACTCTCGTTTAATCTACTCAACAAAATTAAATGTTTGTTAACATGGCAAGAGGTGAAGCATAAGTAAACTAAAAATTTAGGAAAGTTCAAATGAGGTCGGAAATAACAACAACCATTCCGGAAAATCCCCATGTGCATATCTAGCAATTGAAGCGAACAACAATTTAAACATTCTTGATGTTGTTATCATGATGCAGATGACATTTGCAAGTTTTATGCAATATTTATGAAAATGTTGATAAGAGCATTTTATGAAGCATTTGTCATCGTGGCGGAAATGAAAGGGGTGCCACGGCAACGAATCTGAAAATGATGCCACGGCAACATATCGGTTCCAGTAGCTCATGGAGATACCGGTGCAGAAGGAAATGTGACGGGAGCGTGCCATGCAAGGATGGTGGGGTGCTCCGATTACCGGGTGCCCCACATGACGGTGGAAAGGCAAAAGAGGGGCTTCGTGCAACAAACAACTCGGACACGGAGCAACACACGGTTCAACTGATACATCGCAAGCATTCGTCCACGGGCATCATCTCGGCGTTATACCTTTCAAGCGTGCATTTTCGAAGCAGTTCGAGTTGATCGAGGGAAGTAGTGGTACTCGCGGGTCATGGTGGAAGTATTCGTTCACATGGTGGCAGTAGTGGAAGTAGTTGTACACGGGTCGTAGTGGAAGTTGTCATTATCGCGGCGGTCTTGTCGGATCCACGGCGAGGGTAGAGGTACTCGTGATCTTGGAGATGGTTGTTGTACACATTCGTTTCAAAGAGATACTTGACGAAACCAACGTCTTGGGGGCGCCGGTAGTTGTACACTTGGTTTTGTCGGATCCACGGTGACGGTAGTGGTATATCTCGTAGTGGAACTTGACGGGTTCGAGGGCTCCGGGCGTCGTGGTACTTGACGACCTTCACGGGATGGTAGTTGTACACGGTCGTCACAGGAAGTATAGGTACACACGAAGGTGGTCGAACTTGATGGTTCTGTTACACGGGTCTTCGGCGACGGTAGTCATTCCCGTTCGTTTTGCGAGAAGCTCGACGTTTCCATGTCCTTCGGGGTCATCGCGTAGTCGTTTATGTCGCAGTCGGACTGGATGAAAAACACACTGGTTGTAGAGGTACACGACTCATAGCCATCCAGGGTCGTGTTAGTGGTACTTGGCGTCCACAGAAAATACCAGCGGAGGCCACGGGTCTTGGGTCCTAAGTCGTGATCTTGATGAGGTCAGCGGGAGATGGGCCGGAGGAGCTGGTGGCACTGTGCCTTGGCGAGGCCGGCATCAGGCGGCATGGCCCGCGGGAAAGCAGCGAGGGCGAGAAGGCAGCCCCAGTTGCGGTAGAGGCGGGCGTCCTCGTGGCGCTCCTGATCCTGCTCGATGCAGAGAGCTGCGGGGGCGGCGCCTGGAGTTGCAGGGAAGTGACGGCGAGGACAAGGAAGCATAGCTGTGACATGACTTGACGGGGCTCCGATGAGGAAGGAAAACAGCAGGAGGCGGCGGGGCTTGATGGATCCAGACGAGGGCGGTGCTAGACGGTAGAGGAACGGCCGGACAGAGGAACGGCGGCACGAATGGAGCTCAGGGCATCTCGATGTTGTGGGACTTGGCGCGATGCAGGGGCAGGGACCAGCGGGCGTGATGCAGGAGGTCTCCGGCGAGGTCAGCAGGGCGAGGACGACGGTTGTAGTGGGCCGGATCGAGGAGGAGGGAGGCAAGCAAGAGGAAGGAGGCGCAGGTGGGAGGATGCATGATCCGGGCGGTGGAGGTAGCATGGCAACGGGGTTTGTAGGAGGACGAGCGAGGGGATCTCCTCTCCCTGGCGAAGCATGTGGGTGGCGGCGGTAGCGGGAGGACGAGAGGGAGCGGGTGAGAGGATCGAACGAGGAGAGGGTTAGGGTTTGATAGGCGCGACTAGGCCTTGGGTCAAATGGGCCGGCTGGGAAGGGCTTAGGTAGTGGGTTCTGGCTGCCGGGAGGCCCAGCAGGGCTCTTCTCTCTCTCCCTCTCTTATTCTCCTTAGAAGAAAGAAAAAAGTTAGAGATAAGAAAATAGGAAGAGAGGGTTAGGGAAAGACTTTGAGGAAGAAGTTAAATTTCTTGGACTCGCAAGAAAAGGTCTTGATCCAGGTAAAATACAAGTTGCCTGATTGAAAGATTTAAATTCAAATCCATTTGAATTTAAACTCGAATGGTGTGAACTAGGACAAAATTTAGAAGAGCCCAAAAATGATGAGGATTTTTGGAAAAAAAAACTCGATAAAAGTGATAAGAATTGTGGACAAGATTTGAAGGTCAAACTCGAAGTGGAATAGGCATGGGAAGTATTTTGCAAGTTATTGGATAACGGGTTCCGGTAGACCCTTGAGGTTCAAACTCTAGGGTGCGCGCGAAGTTCTTTCCCTCCTACCGATCTACGCCCTAGCTCACTAAGGTTTTGCGGACGAACTCGACGCACTCACAACGCAAAGACACAAGGTTTATACCGGTTCAGGCCACCGATGTGGTGTAATACCTACTCCAGTGTGGTGGTGCTGGATTGCCTCTTGGGCTAATGATGAACAGTACAAAGGGGAAGAACAGCCTCCTGAGGTTGATGTGTTCTTGTGCTTGGTGTGCTAAGGGTTGGCCTTTGATCAGATCGGCTGAGATCCCCCCTTTGGTGGTGGCTAGTCCTACTTATATAGGCACTGGTCCTATCCCCAAATATTGAGAGGGAAGGGAGCCAACAATGGCGGCCAGTTTGTAAGGGGACAGCTAGTACAAGCTATCCTGACAAAAGGTGGTCTTCGCTTGTCAAAGATTCTGGTGGCGACGCCGTCCTGGGCTCCATGGTGACCTCCGTCCTGCCGTCCTTCTGGTCTTGGTCCTGTTGCACCGATATGGAAACCTTAACCTGATGCCTCGGTACTCCACGCCTGCGCTTGCCTCCTTAGCACCAAAGAGGAAACAAGGACGATGCGCACGCTGACGCCCACCTGGCGCCCACCTGGTGTCGATCATCATGGCTCACGTCATGAGAGCCTCGCGAGGTTCGCCCCGCCTTGATATCTCCGTTCCTCACGAGGCAGCCTGGTGAGGCCGCTCCTGAGGAGGTCTTGCATCGCCCGCCTCGCGAGGCTTGGCCCTCGCGTGGGTCTTGAATGCCTTGTTGATAATGATGGGCCATACAGACCTGCGAGAAAAGCCACACCATGGGCCGCAGGCAGGCAAGTCTGGGGACCCCCGTTCCCAGAACGCCGACAGTAGCCCCCGGGCCCAAGGCGCGCTCGGGCTTGGCTTCGAGGCGAAGCCAAAGGATCAAGCGCCGCGGGCCCCAAAAGCCTGCGGCCTCTGTTGACGCGTGGCGCTTGATTGGTCGTGGGCGTCTCCGCTTCCCTACGCCGCCTCGGCAAGTGCTCGACTTGACAAGTCCCTGCGGCATGCATGGAAAATCATCATTACCTGTGATCTTGGGAAGCGCCGGTTGGCCTTCTTCCGCTATAAATGTGGAGGGGGCGGAGCCCCCATGGTCCATCTCTTCTTGGTTCACTTGCTCCTTCCTCCTTGCTCCACCGTTGCAGCAATGGTGCCGCCGAAGAGGTTCTCCGCCGCGGAGAAGGGCAAGGCCCCTCGGAAGGGACCCGTCTCCCTAGCGCCCAAGCAAGGACGTGGCCGTCCCCGCAAGCATGTCGCGACCCCCATCGTGGCCCCCAGCTCTCGGGGTGGCGCCTCAGTGCGCGGCAGGAGTCGCTCTGGTCGCGGCAATCCTGTCGACGAGAGGAGACGCGCCGTGGTTGCGCGACCTCCCCGACCGCGGTTCCACGCGTCAGAGGTGCTGCTGGAGTTCGTTGTCTGGTCGGAGGATCCGGTCGGTGATGACCCACAAGTATAGGGGATCTATCGTAGTCCTTTTGATAAGTAAGAGTGTCGAACCCAACAAGGAGCAGAAGGAAATGATAAGAGGTTTTCAGCAAGGTATTCTCTGCAAGTACTGAAATAAGTGGTAACAGATAGTTTTGTGATAAGGTAAATTGTAACGAGCAACAAGTAACAAAAGTAAATAAAGTGCAGCAAGGTGGCCCAATCCTTTTTGTAGCAAAGGACAAGCCGGAACAAACTCTTATATAAGGAAAAGCGCTCCCGAGGACACATGGGAATATCGTCAAGCTAGTTTTCATCACGTTCATATGATTCGCGTCCGATACTTTGATAATTTGATATGTGGGTGGACCGGCTCTTGGGTGCTGTTCTTACTTAAATAGGCATCTCACTTATGATTAACCTCTATTGCAAGCATCCGCAACTACAACAAAAGTATTAAGGTAAACCTAACCATAGCATGAAACATGTGGATCCAAATCAGCCCCTTACGAAGCAACGCATAAACTAGGGTTTAAGCTTCTGTCACTCTAGCAACCCGTCATCTACTTATTACTTCCCAATGCCTTCCTCTAGGCCCAAATAATGGTGAAGTGTTATGTAGTCGACGTTCACATAACACCACTAGAGGCTAGACAACATACATCTTATCAAAATATCAAACGAATACCAAATTCACATGACTACTAATAGCAAGACTTCTCCCTTGTCCTCGGGAACAAACGTAATTACTCACAAAGCATATTCATGTTCATAATCAGAGGGGTAATAATATGCATATAGGATCTGAACATATGATCTTCCACCAAATAAACCAACTAGCATCAACTACAAGGAGTAATCAACACTACTAGCAACCTACTAGCACCAATCCCGGACTTTGAGACAAGAATTGGATACAAGAGATGAACTAGGGTTTGGAGATGAGATGGTGCTGGTGAAGATGTTGATGGAGATTGCCCTCTCCAGATGAGAGGAGCGTTGGTGATGATTTCCCCCTCCCGGAGGGAAGTATCCCCGGCAGAACAGCTCTGCCGGAGCTCTAGATTGGTTCCGCCAAGGTTCCGCCTCGTGGCGGCGGAGTCTCGTCCCGAAAAGTTCCTCTTGATTTTTTTCTCCTCGAAAGACTTCATATAGGAGAAGATGGGCGTCGGAGAGCCACCAGGGGTCCCACGAGGTAGGGGGCGCGCCCTAGGGGGGGCACCCTCGTGAGCAGGGTGTGGGGCCCTGGGCCTTCATCTTTGGCAAGGATTTTTCTTTATTTATTTTAAGATGTTCCGTGGAGTTTTAGGACTTTTGGAATTGCGCAGAATAGGTCTCTAATATTTGCTCCTTTTCCAGCCCCGAATTCCAGCTGCCGGCATTCTCCCTCCTTATGTAAACCTTGTAAAATAAGAGAGAATAGCCATAAGTATTGTGACATAAAGTGAAATAACATCCCATAATGCAATAAATATCGATATAAAAGCATGATGCAAAATGTACGTATCAACTCCCCCAAGCTTAGACCTTGCTTGTCCTCAAGCGAAAAGCCGATAACAGTAAATATGTCCTCATGTTTAGAGGTAGAGGCATCGATAAAAATAAAATACGGACATGAAGGCATCATGATTATTCTCATAACAGCAACATATATAGATTTTGTCATATGATTACTTATGTTCAAGTGATGATCTATTCACAATGCAAAAGTATAAATCATAAACCTTATTGGGCTTCGACAAACTATAATCTCAGTCATTGAAGCAATTGCAATTTATCATAACATCGGAAAGAGTCTATGTCAGAGCTAAAAAAGCAAGTCCACATACTCAACTATCATTTAGTCCTTCATAATTGCTAACACTCACGCAATACTTGTGGTTATGAAGTTTTAATCGGGCACAGAGAAAGATAGGGGCTTATAATTTTGCCCCACAACCTTTTACCTCAAGGGTAATGTCAACAATAATAATTCATGCTCCCCTACATCCAATTAGATATATATATCACGTTCTTTCCAACATGCTGAGCTTGCCAAAGGATAAAATGAAAAAGGAAAGGTGAAGATCACCGTGACTCTTGCATAAGGTAGAAGATAATAATAAAAGATAGGCCCTTCACAGAGGGAAGCAGAGGCTGCCATGCGCTTTTATGGTTGGATGCATAAAATCTCAATGCGAAAGAACGTCACTTTATATTGCCCCTTGTGATATGAACCTTTATTATGCAGTTTGTCGCTTTTATTACTTCCACATCACAAGATCGTATAAAGATTATTTCTCCCACACCAATCAATCATACATATTTAGAGCATTTTTTATTGCTTTGCACCGATGACAACTTACTTGAAGGATCTTACTCAATCCATAGGTAGATATGGTGGACTCTCATGGCAAAACTGGTTTAGGGGTATTTGGAAGCACAAGTAGTATTTCTACTTGGTGCTGAGAATTTGGCTAGCATGAGGGGGAAAGGCAAGCTCAACAAGTTAGAGGATCCATGACAACATACTTTATCTCAGATATAAGAAAGACATAACTCATTACGTTGTCTTCCTTGTCCAACATCAACCCTTTAGCATGTCATATTTTAATGAGTGCTCCCAATCATAAAAGATGTCAATGATAATATATCTATATGTGAAAAACTCTCTTTCCTTATTACTTCCTATTAATTCCAACAATGACCAAAGCTATGTCTGCCAACTCCCAAAAACTTTTAATCATCATACTCTTTCTATGTGAAGTCATTACTCTCAATAAGATCAATATGAACTCTTTGTTTCTTTTTATTCTTTTTCTCTTTTCTTTTATTCACCCAAGATCATGGCAAAATAATCAAGCCCTTGACTCAACACTAATCTTTATTATATATAGCTCATGGACTCGATTACATAGAGAGATCAAAAAGCAAAACTCAAAACTAGATCATGCCATAAACTTTATTCTACTAGATCAAGATACTACTAATAAGATCGAACTAAGGAAAACGGTAAAGATAGGAGTTGTGATTGTGATACGATACAGGGGCACCTCCCCCAATCTTGGCAGTTGCCAAGGGGAGTGCCCATACCCATGTGATTATATCTCCTTTGTCGGTGAAGAAGGTGGTGGTGTTGTAGATGATGCGGGCCTTGCGTCCATCTTCCAAGGCATAGGTTCTCCATCACAGAGAGATGATCGAGTCTCCGGGATCCTCAGATCTGCAACCAAACTCATCCTTTTGAATATATATTCATACTCACAGTTTTGGTTTTGTAGGTCATAGATTTGGGCTTGGAGGTGCTCGATCTTCTCATGAAGCTTGAAGATAGTCTCCCCGATGTTGTCAGCATCCAACTTGTGGTTGCTAGTGAACTCCTGATCATCATGTGGTTAGAGTTGAGTCCACGTTCCACCATCCCCTGGCACTTGAAAACTTGTTGCTCCACTGCTTCGAGCCTCGTCTCCATGCTTTCGGTCCCCTTTGGTCCCCCTTCATCGCGGATGTGCAGCAACCCATCACGCAACTCAATGGTTTGAGGGTGTCGCAGCACCTCCGCGAGGTAAGGGTTGATGACCTTCTCGAAGAACTCGTCCTTGGAGGCGCTTGGGGCCGTCATGATAACCTAGGTCTGTCAGAAAAACAGCTCGAAATAAGAACAGAGGAGAATTGTGTGATACGGGAGTCAAAACCTTCGGGAGGTTATATAATGAATTTTTACCGACCAAAATACGTATCATGCAAGAAAACGGAGTCTGGAAGGCTCACGAGGTGCTCACGAGGTAGGGGGGGCGCCCACCACCCTCGTGGGGCCCTCGTGTCCTTCCCGGACTGCTACTTATTTTTCTATTTATCTAAATATTCCAAAATGGAGAAATATTGCCTTAAGAATTGTTTTGGAGTCAGTTTACTTACCGTACCACATACCTATTCCTTTTCGGAGTCTGAAACATTCCGGAAAGTGTTCCTTATGTATTCCTCCAGGGTTACGGTTTCAATAATATTGGTTTCAACATTTGTGGGATTACCTAAGATATAATGTTTGATTCTTTGACCGTTTACCACCTTCGGATTTATGCCCTCGAAGTTGTTGATTTTTGTGGCACCGGAACAATAGACCTCTTCGATAACATAGGGGCCTTCCCATTTAGAGAGAAGTTTTCCTGCAAAAAATCTTAAACGATAGTTGTATAGCAATACATAATCACCTACATTAAACTCACGCTTTTGTATCCTTTTGTCATGTCGTCTTTTAACTTTTTCTTTAAACAACTTGGCATTTTCATAAGCCTGGGTTCTCCATTCATCAAGTGAGCTAATATCAAATAACCTCTTCTCACCGGCAAGTTTAAAATCATAGTTGAGTTCTTTAATAGCCCAATACGCCTTATGTTCTAGTTCGAGAGGTAAGTGACAGGCTTTTCCATAAACCATTTTATACGGAGACATACCCATAGGATTTTTGTATGCAGTTCTATAAGCCCATAATGCATCATCAAGTTTCTTGGACCAATTCTTTCTAGACCTATTAACAGTCTTTTGCAAAATTAATTTGAGCTCTCTATTGCTCAACTCTACTTGACCACTAGACTGAGGGTGATAAAGAGATGCAATTCTATGATTAACACATACTTAGCAAGCATTTTACGGAAGGCACCATGAATAAAGTGTGAACCACCATCAGTCATTAAATATCTAGGGACTCCAAACCTCGGAAAAATAACTTCTTTAAGCATTTTAATAGAAGTGTTATGATCAGCACTACTAGTTGGAATATCTTCTACCCACTTAGTAACATAATCAACGGCAACTAGAATATGTGTGTATCCATTAGAGGCAGGAAAAGGTCCCATATAATCAAAGCCCCAAACATCAAACGGTTCAATAACAAGAGAATAATTCATAGGCATTTCTTGACGTCTACTAATATTACCAATTCTTTGACATTCATCACAAGACAAGACAAACTTACGGGCATCCTTGAAGAGAGTAGGCCAATAAAAACCAGATTGCAATACCTTATGTGCAGTTCTATCTCCAGTGTGGTGTCCTCCATAAGCCTCGGAATGACACTTGCATAGGATCTGTTCCTGGTCATGCTCAGGTACACAATGTCTAATAACACCATCTACTCCTTCTTTATAAAAATGTGGGTCATCCCAAAAGTAATGTCTCAAGTCATAGAAAAACTATTTCTTTTGCTGGTATGTGAAGCTAGGTGGTATAAACTTAGCAACAATATAATTAGCATAATCAGCATACCATGGAGTACTATGAGAAGTACTTATAACATTTAATTGTTCATCAGGAAAGCTATCATTAATAGGTAGTGGGTCATCAAGAACATTCTCTAACCTAGACAAGTTGTCTGCAACGGGGTTCTCGGCTCCCTTTCTATCAACAATATGCAAATCAAATTCTTGTAGCAAGAGAACCCATCTAATAATTCTAGGTTTAGCATCTTTATTTTCCATAAGGTATTTAATAGCAGCATGATCAGTGTTAATAGTTACTTTAGAATCAACAATATAAGGTCTGAACTTATCACAAGCAAATACAACTGCTAAAAGCTCTTCTCAGTAGTAGCATAATTTCTTTGAGCATTGTCTAGAGTCTTACTAGCATAATGAATAACATTTAATTTCTTATCAACTCTTTGCCCTAGAACAGCACCTACAGCATAATCACTAGCATCACACATAATTTCAAAGGGTAAATTCCAATCAGGTGGCTGAACAACAGGTGCAGAGACTAATGCTTTCTTAAGTGTTTCAAATGCTTCTACACAATCATCATCAAATACAAATGGTATATCTTTTTGCAATAAATTAGTCAGAGGCCGAGAAATTTTTGAGAAGTCCTTAATGAACCTCTTGTAAAATCTGACGTGACCAAGGAAACTTCTTATACCTTTGATGTCCTTGGGATATGGCATCTTTTCAATAGCATCGACCTTGGCTTTATCAACTTCAATACCTCTTTCAGAAACTTTGTGCCCCAAGACAATACCTTCATTAACCATAAAGTGGCACTTTTCCCAATTCAAGACAAGATTAGTTTCTTCACATCTCTGCAAAACTCGATCAAGATTGCTCAAGCAATCATCAAAAGAGGAACCATAGACGGAAAAATCGTCCATGAAAGCCTCACAAATCTTTTCACAAAAGTCAGAGAATATAGCCATCATGCATCTTTGAAAGGTAGCAGGTGAATTACATAAACCAAAAGGCATACGTCTATAAGCAAAAGTACCAAAAGGGCATGTAAAAGTAGTCTTTGATTGATCTCTAGCTGACACGGGTATTTGAGAGAAACCAGAATAATCATCTAGAAAGAAATAGTGTGTATGTTTGCATAATCTTTCTAGCATTTGATCAATAAAAGGTAAGGGGTAATGATCTTTCTTAGTAGCTTTATTTAATTTGCGGAAATCAATTACCATCCTATAACCTGTGATAATTCTTTGTGGAATCAATTCATCTTTATCATTAGGAACAACAATAATACCTCCCTTCTTAGGGACACAATGGACAGGACTTACCCACTGACTATCAGCAACGGGATAAATTATACCTGCCTCCAGAAGCTTGAGTATTTCTTTTCTTACCACTTCTTTCATTTTAGGATTCAGACGTCGTTGAGGATCACGAACTGGTTTGGCATCTGCTTCCAAATTTATTTTATGATGACATAGAGTGGGAGTAATGCCCTTACGATCATCAAGAGTATATCCAATAGCAGCACGATGCTTCTTCAGAGTTTTCAATAATCTTTCTTCTTCATGCTCTGAAAGGTTAGCACTAATAATAACAGGATATATCTTCTTCTCATCAAGATAAGCATATTTAAGATTATCAGGCAACGGTTTAAGCTCAAACACGGGATCACCCTTGGGTGGAGGAGGATCCCCTAAAATTTCAACAGGCAAGTTGTGTTGCAGAATAGGTTCCTATTTAAAGAATACTTCATCTATTTCCCTTCTTTCATTCATGAACATATCATTTTCATGGTCTAGCAAATAGTGTTCTAAAGGATCACTAGGAGGTACAGAAATAGAAGCAAGACCAATAATTTCATATTTACTAGGTAATTCTTCCTCATGATGTTGTTTACTAAATTTAGAAAAATTAAACTCATGAACCATATCATCCAAGCCAATAGTAACAACATTCTTTTTGCAATCTATCCTAGCATTAACAGTGTTTAAGAAGGGTCTACCAAATATAATGGGACAAAAGCTATCTTGCGGAGAAGTAAGAACAAGAAAATCAGAGGGATATTTAGTTTTCCCACACAAGACTTCAACATCTCTAACAATTCCCATCGCTGAAATAGTATCTTTATTGGCAAGTTTAATTGTGACATCAATATCTTCTAATTCAGCAGGTGCAATTTCATGCTTGATTTCTTTATACAAGTCATAAGGTATAACACTAGCACTAGCACCCATATCACATAAACCATGATAACAATGATCTCCTATTTTAACAGAAATAACAGGCACTCCTACCACAGGTCTATGTTTATCTTTAGCACAAGGTTTAGCAATTCTAGCAGTTTCACCTTTGAATTGAATAACATGCCATCAATATTATCAGACAAGAGATCTTTAACAATAGCAATATTAGGTTCTACTTTAACTTGCTCAGGAGGTGTATAAGTTCTAATATTGCTTTTACAAACAACAGTTGAAGCTTTAGCATGATCCTTTATTCTAACAGGGAAAGGTGGTTTCTCAACATAAGAAGTAGGAACAATAGGATCATTATAAGTGACAGTCTTTTCTTCAACTTTAATAGGTGCAGCAACTTTTACTTCTATGGGAGGATGATATTTAAACCACTTCTCCTTAGGGAGATCAACATAAGTAGCAAAAGATTCACAGAAAGAAGCTACTACCACAGAGTCAAGTCCATATTTAGTGCTAAACTTACGGAAAATATCGGTATCCATAAAAGATTTAACACAATCAAACTTAGGTGTCATACTTGGCTCCTTACCTTCGTCGAGGTCCCAATCTTCAGAGTGCGTTTAATTCTATCCAATAAATTCCATCTGAATTCAGTAGTCTTCATCATAAAAGAGCCAACACAAGAAGTATCGAGCATGGTGCGATTGTTATCAGAAAGCCGAGCATATAAATTTTGAATAATCATTTCTCTTAAGAGCTCATGATTGGGGCATGAATATAAAATTGATTTAAGCGTCCCCCAAGCTTGAGCGATGCTTTCTCCTTCGCAAGGCCAGAAATTATATATATAATTGCGATCACGATGAACAAGATGCATAGGGTAATACTTCTGATGAAATTCCAACTTCAATCTTTTATAGTCCCATGATCTCATATCATCACATAGCCTATACCATATCAATGCGTCTCCCTTCAAAGATAAAGGGGAGACCTTCTTCTTAGCAACATCATCGGGTATACCTGCAAGCTTAAATAATCCACAAGCTTCATCCACATATATTAAGTGCTCATCAGGATGCTTTGTTCCATCTCCTGTAAAAGGGTTAGCTAGCAGTTTTTCCATCATACCCGAAGGAAATTCAAAAGGAGTTTCATTTTCAATAGGTTCAGTAGGTTGAGGAGCAACTCTTTGCTCTACTGGACGGGGTGAAGATACCCCGAACAAGCCCCTCAGAGAATTACTTTCCATAGTAACAAGTGACAGTAAATTTCAGCACACTATATAAATTTTTCCTTACCAAATTCCACCTACCAAAGGCGCTACACTCCCCGGCAAGGGCGCCAGAAAAGAGTCTTGATGACCCACAAGTATAGGGGATCTATCGTAGTCCTTTCGATAAGTAAGAGTGTCGAACCCAACGAGGAGCAGAAGGAAATGATAAGCGGTTTTCAGCAAGGTATTCTCTGCAAGTACTGAAATAAGTGGTAACAGATAGTTTTGTGATAAGGTAAATTGTAACGAGCAACAAGTAACAAAAGTAAATAAAGTGCAGCAAGGTGGCCCAATCCTTTTTGTAGCAAAGGACAAGCCCAAACAAACTCTTATATAAGGAAAAGCGCTCCTGAGGACACATGGGAATATCGTCAAGCTAGTTTTCATCACGTTCATATGATTCGCGTTCGATACTTTGATAATTTGATATGTGGGTGGACCGGTTCTTGGGTGCTGTTCTTACTTGAACAGGCATCCCACTTATGATTAACCTCTATTGCAAGCATCCGCAACTACAACAAAAGTATTAAGGTAAACCTAACCATAGCATGAAACATGTGGATCCAAATCAGCCCCTTACGAAGCAACGCATAAACTAGGGTTTAAGCTTCTGTCACTCTAGCAACCCGTCATCTACTTATTACTTCCCAATGCCTTCCTCTAGGCCCAAATAATGGTGAAGTGTTATGTAGTCGGCGTTCACATAACACCACTAGAGGCTAGACAACATACATCTTGTCAAAATATATTTGGAAAACATCATCCGTGAACTTTCAGGACTTTTGGAGCTGTGCAGAATAGGTCTCTAATATTTGCTCCTTTTCCAGCCCAGAATTCCAGCTGCCGGCATTCTCCCTCCGTATGTAAACCTTGTAAAATAAGAGAGAATATCCATAAGTATTGTGACATAAAGTGAAATAACAGTCCATAATGCAATAAATATCAATATAAAAGCATGATGCAAAATGGACGTATCAGTCGGCAGCTGGCTCCAGCTCCCCCGCTTCTTTGCCGACGAGCTGTCGTCCTGCGGTCCAGGCAGGCTCTAGTTACATGTAGACGGTTGCTGCAGCCGAGCTTCTTGGGTCGCGGTCGAGATCTCCATCACGGGCAATATTGCTCTAGCCCACGGTTGGCAGATGTTCGCCCGCACGCTCGGCCTGGGCAGGCGGTGCACCCTCCACTTCAAGTTCGACAATGATGCGACCCTCTTCTTGAGGGTATTTGGGGAACACGGTCGCCGCGCCGGATGCTGCCCTGAGGTGAACGACGGCGAGGAGGTGCTTGGCCTTGGCGATGGTCGGGACGAGGAGTAGGACGAACCCGCTGGCCGCACCTCGTCTGGCTATGGTGGCTCCTCGCTTGGCAACAGATCCAGCAGCGGCGGCCTTGATTAGCCGCCACGCCCGCTTTGAAGGTGGTAGCGGTTCATCTCATCGCCGTGCACCGGTGAAGCGGGAGGAGGGGTCCGAGTAGACCCGGGACGTCGCAAAGGCTCTGCCTCCGTCGGCTGCCGCAGGGGCGAGCACCGCTTTTGTTATGTTCCCCTTTCCCTTCCTGTGTCGCAATGAAGTCAGCATGGGCCCGGAGGGGCGTGTATCGAACCATAACTTATTATCCATTATGCTACGCTTGTTATTTCTGTGTTGTGCGGCTATTTTGGGTAAAGATAACTTAGCCTGGTGCATTCGGGGCGCCCTCCTCCTTACAAGGCGTTTACTTCCTCGTGTCCATCTTGACCTTGTGGTCTGTGATTGCTTGGGAACTGCAAAAAATTTCATTAGGGAGTTTTGCCAGGAGATTTGCCGTTCACCCAAGCCTTGACCCGGTGCCTTGTATCGCTGTACCCGTGGGGCACAGATTAGGAGAGATGCGCCAGCTTTCGGGCTCGAATGAGGGTGGCTCGCGAGGAGGCAAAGAGAAGAAAAACGATCGCGAGGGCACCTGCCTAGCCCCCCTCGCGAGGTATAAGAGAGAGAGAACATGAGCGAACTAGAGCCGAAAAATGTAGTAAGAGGCGAGGGAATCGAATCAACAAGGAGCACCAAAGGCAAACTTCGATTAAGGAAAAGAGAGCCAACTACGGAAAGCAAATGAAAAGCCGCGTCCGGCACCTATTCTAGTCTTCAAGTCTTCTCACCAATGCGGAGCTAAGTGCTGCCACTAGGCGTGGGAGGGATCCCCAGGGCCTGAGTCTGGCGCTCCTGAGACTCCGGGGCGTGTACAACCCCACTCATTATTACGTGAGAGTGTCACAGGCGGCGATTCTTCACAGGCACCGGGCCTTCTTCACAGGCTCTGGGCCTTGCTTCACAAGCTCCGGGCCTTGCTTCATAGGCTCTGGGCCTTGCTTCATAGGCTCTTGGCCTTGCTTCATGTGTAGAACGTCCGGAGGTGCTAGATGTTCCAGGCGTTCTAGATAGGTATCCGGTCCTGCGTCTCCAGGCACACGGCGCCACGCCTAGAGACATGGACGACCCTGAATGGGCCCTATCACATGGGTGAGAGTTTGTGCAGCCCTTCCCTAGAGAGGACCCGCCTCAGGACGAGGTCGCCCACCTCGAGCGTCCTGGACCGGATGTTGCGGCAGTGGTATTGCTGCAGCGCCTGCTGGTACCTTGCCGCCCTCAGTGCAGCTTCGCAATGACGTTCCTCCCCCAGCACGAGATCCATCCCCCGCGTGTCGTCCTGCTGCGTTTTGTCGAATGCCAAGGACCCGTGCGGAGTAATGCCTGACCTCGTGAGGAAGGACTGCTTCAGCTTCGTAGACAAGGAAGAATGGGGTCTCGCCCGTTGGTTTGGTGACGGTGGTGCAGATAGACCATGACACGGACTAGAGCTCGTCGTGCCAGCCCCTGCTACAGGCCTCGAGCTTCTTCTTGATGGTCCTGGTCTTGAGGCCTCTCAAGACCTCCATGTTGGCGCGTTCGGCCTGACCATTGCTCCTGGGGTGCGCCACTGAAGTGTAGCAGATCTGCGTTCCAAGGTTAGCACAGTAGGTTTTGAAAAGGTTACTAGTGAACTGTGAGCCGTTATATGTGATGATGCAGCTGGGGACCCTGAAGCGGCTCACGAGGCCCTTGATGAACTTGATAGCGGAGCTAGGTGGGATGGTACGGACAGCTTCCACTTCCGCCCACTTGGTGAACTTGTCGATGGCAACGTAGAGGTAACGGTACCCCCCAGGCGCTCGAGGGAACGGACCCAAGATGTCTAGCCCCCAGACCGCGAACGGCCACGTGAGCGGAATTGTCTGGAGGCCTTGAGCCGACTGATGAATTTGCTTGGCGTGGAACTGGCAGGCTTTGCAAGACTTCACCAGCTCAGCTATGTCATTGAGCGCAATGGGCCAGTAGAACCCACTGCAAAATACCGTGCCGACGAGGGTCCGTGATGACGAGTGGTGCCCGCAGTCCCCACCGTGTATCTCAATTAGCAACTCCTTCCCCTGGTCCCTGGAAATGTAGCGGAGGGAAACATCGTTTGGACGCTTCCTGTACAACTCACCATCCTGGATGCAGTACATCGTGGCTTGCCGAACCACACGCTCTCCATCTTCCTCCTTCTCAGGCAACGCCCCTTGCATCAGATATTCTTTGAATTCCTTGGTCCAGCATCCCTCCTGAGGTTCGAGCGCCAAGAGCAAGCGAGCTCCTGAGGTCGGGCCGCAGGCCGGGGCTCCTGAGGCAGGAGGCTGTGGGAGCTCCTCCCGAGGCTGAGCAGTGCTTGAAGGTGGTGGTATCGCCGATGGCGTGAAGAGCTATTCCTCAAAGACACCGGGCTCTTGTGGCTGCCGCTTGGATGCTCTCTTGGCGATGTCATCGGCTTCCTTGTTGATGCTTCGGGGCACGTGTTGCAGCTCGAGGCCCAAGAACTGCTTCTCCACCTTGCGCACCTCCGTGAGGTATGCCTCCATATGCTCGTCCTTCGGCTCGTACACTTTGTTGGAGAAGTTGACGAGGAGCTGCGAGTAGCCTCTAATGGTAAGGCGCTTCACCCCTAGAGCTGTTGCGGCCTTTAGGCCAGCTATGAGGCCTTCGTATTCCATGATGTTGTTGGAGACCTTCTCGCCGTAATGAAAGCAGAGCTGCACGGCATAGTAGAGCTTATCCTGAGTGGGAGAGATGAGTACAGCTCCAGCCCCCGTGCCCTGGTGCGCGAAGGCGCCATCGAAGTACAGGACCCAACCATCTGATGTCTCACTTCCTGGCAAGGTGGACCAGTCTTCGCCTACTTCAAGTGTCTGGACGTCCGTCCATTCCACCACAAAATCAGCGAGCGTGGCTCCCTTGATAACCCTGGTAGTGCTGAACTCTAACTGGAATGCTTGCAGCTCGATGTTCCACTCGGTGACCCTCCCGGCAGAATTGGGGCTCCTGAGCACCCTCTCTAATGGGTAGGCTGAGACAACCTTGATGGGGTGCCCCTGGAAGTAGTGTCGTAGCTTGCGCGAGGCCACCAAGAGTGCGAGCAGAAGCTTCTGAGGCATGGGATATCGCGCCCTCGCATCTCGCAGCATGGTGCTGACAAAATACACCGGGTGTTTGACGAGGGCTGGTGTGGTGTCTGGGCTCGCGTCTCGCGAAAGTTGAGACGCCTCATGAGGTGATGGGGCTCCTGACGCCTGATCGTTTGCGGGAATTTTGGCGGCATCATCCTCTTGAGCTTGGTCTTCTATCGATGCTGACACGGCTCTTGCGGTGCCTTCCTAATCTTGTATTGCCTCAGTCGTAGCCCGACGCAACGCGCCCTTGGTTTGGTGCTCCTCCCGAACCGGCACCAGTGCTGCGCTGGCGGAGTACGGGGTAGCAGCAAGGTAGAGTACTAGGGGCTCGAGGGGCCGTGGCGCCACCATCACCGGAGGGCTAGTCAGGTATCTCTTGAGGTCTTGAAAAGCTCGGTCGGCCTCCTGGGTCCACTCGAATGGGCCCTTCTTCGTCATTAGCTTGAAGAAGGGTAGGGTGCGTTCCCCTAACTTGGAGATGAAGCGTCCCAATGCAACTACCCGGCCAGCCAGCTTCTGCATCTCCCTAAGGGTCTGCGGCGGCTCATGTCCTCGATGGCCTTGATCTTCTCTGGATTCGCCTCAATCCCTCTATGGGACACGAGGAAGCCCAGCAGCTTGCCGGAAGGGACGCCGAACACGCACTTCTCCGGGTTAAGCCGCAAGTTCACTTGGCGCAGGCTCTCGAAGGTCTCCTCCAAGTCTTGAATCAAGGTCCTCGCCTCCCGAGACTTCACCACAATGTCGTTGACGTAGGCCTCTGTGCTTCTCCCGAGCTGCCACCCTAAGGCAATGTGCATCAGTCACTGAAAGATTGCTCTCGCGTTGCGCAACCCAAAAGGCATGCAGGTGTAGCAGTACACTCCACACGGGGTCAGGAAGGCTGTCTTCTCCACATCTTCTACCGCCATCTTGATCTGGTGATATCCTGAGAACGCATCCAGGAAGCTCAACAGGTCGCACTCGGCGGTGGAGTCAACGATCTGATCGATACATGGGAGCGGGAACGGATCTTGGGGGCAGGCCTTGTTAAGGTTGGTGAAGTCAACGCACATCTGTTCCTTCCTGCCTTTCTTCGGTACTACGACGGGGTTCGCCAGCCATTCGGGATACCGAACCTCACGAATGGCGCCCGCCGGCTCCAGCTTGCGTGTCTCTTGGACGATGAAGGCCTGCTTCTCGGTGGACTGCCGTCTCGCCCGCTGCTTCACGGGGCGTACATTGGGGCATACCCTTAAGTGATGCTGGATCACTTCCCTTGGAACTCCTACCAGCTGATAGGGCTCCCACGCGAATATATCCTTGTTTGCGCGCAAGAACTTCACCAATGCCCCCTCTTGACCTTGATCAAGGCTGGCACGTATGGTAAAGGTGGCTCCTGAGGGGCCATCCTCATTGACTGGTACCTGCTTGGTTTCCACCTTGTCTTGTGTGAACAACTGGTTCTTCTTGGTCGGTACGACTCCCTTGGGCTCGGAGGTGCCCGCATCAGCAGGCTGCGCTGCCACTGCGGTTTTGAGGGCGAGCTTGAGCGCCGCTAGAGCCTCCTTGGCGTCCCCTTTGACAGTGAGGACGCCCTTGCTCTCGAGCATCTTCATGAGGTTGTAGGTCGGATGAGTCGCTGCCATGAACTAGGCCAGAGCCGGCTACCCGAGAATGGCATTGTACGGGAGGCCGTTGCGGGAAATGTCGAAGTCAACCAGCTCGGTGCGGTATCTGTCGCACGTGCCGAAGGTGACGGGGAGGCGGATCTATCCCAGAGAGCTGGCAGTGCCACCACCAACTCCTGAGAAAGGCTTGCTGAGGCTGAGCGCTCGAGTGGTACGTGAAGAAGGCTGAAGGCTTCCACAGAGAGCAAGTTGAGGCCGACACCACCATCTATGAGGGTCTTGGTAATAGCCACATTGCAGATGGTGGGCGTGCAGAGCATTGGGAGCATGCCCGAGCCGGCGGTGGAGTCAGGGTGGTCCTCTAAGCCGAAGGTGAGGTCGGCCTCCGGTGCATCCCAGCCTGGCGGAGCCCCCGGGCGCTTGGAAGCGGCTCCAATTTGGCGGAGGAACAGCTTGACGTGGCGATCTGAAGGTGGTGCTTGAGAGCCGCCTAGTAGGGTCGCGACTCCGTGGTGTGCCAGTACCGCGTAGCGAGCAGTGAAAAGGTCGCAGAGTTCCCCCAGGATGTCACCGTGGATCTAGGGAGGTTGAGCAACCAGGCGCGTGGCTCGCTGGCGAGGGCCATGGGGAGCCAGTTGGCCATGACCTTGTTGTCGCCCCGGGCCTCGAGGACGGCCTCCTTGTATACCAACAGGAAGGCAAACAGGTATGCCGCGCTGTCGTAGCGCGGCGGCATCTCTGGCCTGAACTTGGGTGGCCATCGCACCTGCCGTAGGGCGGGGGCCAGGGCTCGGGGCCCCCTGGCCCTGTCGTCAGCACCGGCCGCTAGAGCCGGTGGCAGGGCACCTGCCATGAGGGTGAAGAGCGGTGGCGTGGAGCGCAGGCCGGTGGAGAGGAGCTACGGCGCACCCCTACCTGGCGCGCCAAATGTCGGATCACGGGTTCTGGTAAACCCTTGAGGTTCGAACTCTAGGGTGCACGCGAAGTTCTTTCCCTCCTACCGATCTACGACCTAGCTCGCTAAGGTCTTGCGGACGAACTCGACGCACTCGCAACACAAAGACACAAGGTTTATACTGGTTCGGGCCACCGATGTGGTGTAATACCCTACTCCAGTGCGGTGGTGGTGGATTGCTTCTTGGGCTGATGATGAACAGTGCAAAGCGGAAGAACAGCCTCCTGAGGTTGAGGTGTTCTTGTGCTTGGTGTGCTAAGGGTTGGCCTTTGATCAGATCAGCCCAGATCCCCCCCTTTGGTGGTGGCTAGTCCTACTTATATAGGCCCTCGTCCTCTCCCCAAATATTGAGCGGGAAGGGAGCCAACAATGGCGGCCAGTTTGTAAGGGGACAGCTAGTATAAGCTATCCTGACAAAAGGTGGTCTTCGACTGTCAAAGGTTCTGGTGGTGATGCCGTCCTGGGCTCCATGGTGACCTCCGTCCTGCCGTCCTTCTGGTCTTGGTCTTGTTGCACTGATATGTAAACCTTTACCTGATGCCTCGGTACTCCATGCCTGCGCTTGCCTCCTTAGCACCAAAGAGGAAACAAGAATGTTGCGCGCGCTGGCGCCCACCTGGTGTCGATCGTCATGGCTCACGTCACGAGAGCCTCGCGAGGTTCACACCGCCTTGATATCTCCGCTCCTCGCAGGCAGCCTGGTGAGGCCGCTCCTGAGGAGGTCTTGCATCGCCCGCCTCGCGAGGCTTGGCCCCTCGCGAGGGTCTTGAATGCCTTGTTGATGATGATGGTTCATACAGACCTGCCAGCATAGCCACGCCATGGGCCGCAGGCAGGCAAGTCTGGGGACCCCCGTTCCTAGAACACCGACACAACTGTGTTCCGGTTAATTCCAAACTAATGGAATATTTATAATAGCTCCATAAATATTAGGAGGATATGTTATAAAGAGATATCACCATGTGAATTCCCTTGATTTAAATGGATCAGAAATCCATGTAATTTATTTAAGTGAGTTTTAGTTAGGTTTAAGAAAAAGATGGCATGATGACATGATGCCATGCAAAATATGCAATGATGAATGCAACGAGCAAAACAAATCACATGACGAACAATGAAAAACATGGAAGGCTTCTAGAGCGTCGGTCTTGGGGCGTCACAACATTCCACCACTACGAGAGGATCTCATCCCGAGATCTAGGATGGCACCGGGGAGAAACGGAAGAGGAATAGGTAAAACAAAGTTACCTCTTGGACAAACGAGTGAAACCATGAACCTTGAGAGGTTGAACAAATTGAAAGAATGAATACAACGAAGGTGAAAAAAGTTGAAAACACTCCATTAGAAAAGAGGAACAAGGAACATTACGAGAACCTTGTAGGTTGAAAGACATGAATGAAGAGTACAATGGACAAGAAGGAATTGAAACCACTCTGGTAGAAACGAGATAAACAAGGAACAAGGAAGAACAAATTCGGGCAGCGCTTTGGTTGAAAAGAGATGCAAGAGTTGATAAGATGAGAAGAACTTGAGTAGAGGACACAACACTCCAGTTAAATGAATAAGCATGAAAAGAACACGAACCTCAATTCGAGATGATGAGTGAAGAGAGAAACCTCATAATGCCTCTGGAAGAAATAATAGAGGCTAGATCGTTAGGAAAGAAAGAAAGTAGAAGAAAATGATAACTTCTACCACCAATGAATTAGAAAGCTTCCTTAGAAAGAAGGATTGAATGGATTTGTTGAAGAATCAACAATGAGAAGAACAAGCTTGTGGAGGGATTATGGAAAACGTCTCAAAACTTGAGGTGAAATCCTGCCACAAACGGAAACAATAGATTGGATTGATATCAACAAGGAGACGAGAAACTTATATCACCGGGAGGATAAATGAAGAACTTGGGTCATTTATAAGTACCATAAATAGCAACAATCCTTAGGGAAAGCTTTATGTGAAATATAACCCAAGATAATTCCAATGAAGAGATTGATGGGTTGCAAAGGATCTCATGAACGAATTGAAAATGATGGTTTAAAATATGTCATTCTGGACAACTTGTGAATCATGAAACACGAAGGGAAATTGTCAAGAGTGACATAACACCACCTCAAAAGATAAGATAGAAAGAATTGCACTTCGGAATGCAAGATGAAGAATGCTTGAACTCCTCAAAACAAGACATGTGCTGAACACCATGTTTATTTTAGAGTATAGCTTGGCAGGTCATGACTTCGAGAGAGATCTTGAAGAACAATTGAAGAATGAACGGAATCCTTGACAAGCCACCATGAAGAAACTCTCAAAGAACTCCGGATAGATAAAAAGAAGGTCGCAAGGAAAAGAAGCTTGAAAAGAATAAGATGAATCCTTGCATTGATTAGATGGAGCTTCACGATGATATAACTGAGAAAAACTTGGAACTCCGGAAAGAAAGATGAACAAATGAAATCAAGAATTTTGATGAACCTCCGGAATAAGGAATTACTCACTTGGATAAAATAAGAATAAGAATTAAGTTATGCATATCCTTCACCAATTTAAATTGATGGCAAGCAACGGATTGATATACTACTTATTCTCATTGAAAAGGATTAAAGAGAGATATAGCGCAAACTTGGGAAGGTCTTCAACAAACCACCGGTAGGATTGGAAAGAATGAATGAATTGATATGATAGCAAAGGAAGAAGAAATTTGAACAAACCACCGTAAGAATCTGAAAAGCAACGAAGATAAAGAATGAATCGCCGGGAAGAATTGGAAAATGAGCGAAGTTACTTGAGGGAAATTAGATACAAGAGAACGAAGAGATCACAAGCTGATTAGAGGGTACTTGAACGATGCACTGGTAAGATTTGGAGAACGAGAGCTGAAAGCTGGAATGAATAATTCTGAGATGATGGGCTCCGGAGAATCAAACTGAAAAGATTCATGAATTGCTCCGGATGGGTGAAAAGAATTCTCACATCGAAAACAATTATGAGAGGATGGCAGCAAGCTTGAACTTCGCATCTTTGAGAGAATGGATAAGGATTTAAGAGGAACTCCTCTTTGGTCTTCAAAATCCAAGAATGACGATGAGAAACACCACCAAGAATTGTTTAGACACTCCAGGAGAATCAAAAGCGAAGAGGTTGAGCCAATGATGAAAAGAATTTGGCAGATCTTGGATAAATACATATGACTGATGATAATTCATTCTTATGTCAAACTTGGAGAAGAATTTGAGAGTAACACCGAGAAAATAGAAGAGTCGGGTAAGATCCTGGGAAAAGACCTATGGGTTAAGGCCCACTCAAAAGATACATCGTTGAACGATTTTGAAGAGAGATTGCACTGGTTGAATTAAATGACTTGAATGAGATAATAATCTCCAAATAGCTTGAATGGAATAGGAATGAAAACATGAATCTCCTGAGATATCTTCAGTACTCCAGAACAAATGAATGGCGAGAAGTGGATGATTAAGAGGTGCACCGGCACGAGAAAACATTTGAAACAAGGAAAGGATATGATCGACAAAGCTTGAATTGAATCCACCAGAGAAGAAAAGAGAACGAAGAATAATACACTTGAAGCTCCGTTAGTATCTTCCTGAGAATCACCGGATAAGAACGTTGATGGAAAAGAATGGAGAGACTTCCCATCAATAAAAAGGATACTTGATTAATAAATCTGAATCCTTGAAGAAACAAGGGGTGGGTGGGTGGGAAAAACAAAGGAAACTTGGGGACGGATGAAACAAACACCGGTTGGAAAGAATTGAAAAGACACCGGTCAAATCGTCAGACATTTTCGGTCTCCAGAAATAGTTCCCAGGCTGCACTCCTTCTCCTCTCATCTCAGCCCAACCTCTCCCCATAGCCCACCAAGGCCCGCCTAAACCCACCCTCCAACCAGAACCATTGGATCACGATCGGAGGCTCCGAAACGGCCTCAAACCCCTCTAAACACCTAACCCTAGCCCCCTTTCTATTTATAGACGCCTCCCCTGCCATTTTTGGCCTCCTACCTACCCCCTCCTCAAATTCCGTAGTCAGCCGCCGCCATCCTCGTTTTTAGCACCGGCACACTCCCCCACCGCCACTTGGTGCCGCCCGAGCGGGTAGCCGCCACCAGCGCAGCCGCCCGCAACCACTAGGAGGCCGCCACGTCGCCCCTGGGTCCTCCCTTCACCGTGCGGCCCTGCAGGCCCACGGGGAACCCATCCCGGGCCGCCCCGAGCCCGACCGCTATGCCCCATTCGCCCCGCTCGAGCTGCATCGGGAGGAGCACGATCCTGAGCTCCCCGCGCCGCCGCCTGACCCCCTCACTGCAGTTGAGGACCCCAAGCGCCCCATCTCTCTCCTTCTCCTGCCCCTCCTTCTACCTCTCTCTCTCTCTCAAACAGCTCTCTCTCTCTCTCAAACAGCTCTCTCTCTCTCTCT